>NC_056593.1:6243228-6260728 GCF_018340385.1 Cyprinus carpio | reverse complement strand
GTTTGCCACTGAGACAATATCCTCTCTCTCTCAGGGCAGAAATGTGCGGTGTCAGGAATGGTGTCGCTTTTTGAAATCGCTGTTTTTGCCAAGCGAAAATGAGTGAACCGGAGCCACTGCGCACACGCATACACTCGAGGCTGTAAAAAAAAAAAAAAAAAAAAAAAAAAAGCCTCCTCGCTCCTTCACAGACAGTTTCGGGTGCCAATTAGGCGATATTAAAAAGGCAAAACTCTTCAGTAATGAGAAACCCGAGAGCAGCTTTGAAACTCAGGAAAAGAGGACTGGCTTCCGGCAAATGACTCGGTACGCTGTTCGTTTAACAACTACGCTAACCATAACGGGCATTAGCCGACGAGTTCATCTCGCAGTTTAGGGATTTTAAGGAGTTTTATGTTTGTTTTTTTTTTTGGAGAAGGAAATGCAGGTCTCACTGGATGAAAGGCGATTTGAGATTAAAGTGGCAAAGACAACACTGTTAAATGTAGTAAAATCGCAGCAGCACTCATGGCAGAAGCCCAGCAACAGCACTATAATAAAAGACACTGGTGTTTTATTAGCAAGTACATTTATAGACTAGATTTTTATAGAAGAAAACTACTAGGAAGGTTGCCAGGGAGCGAACTGGGCAAAAGATCAAGTCAAAAGATTGTTTGCTTCCAAAAAAAAAAATTTAATTAATAAATAAATAGTAAAAATATAATAATATTATAAATAAAATAGAGTTTTTTAAAGTAATTAATACATTCTGCAAAGGCACATTGTTTTGATCAAAAGTAAATGCATTTGTAATGTTACAAATTTTCTTTTTCGAAATAAATGCTTTGAACTTTCTATGTATCGAAGAACAAAATGTATTAGTTTGCACAAAAATATTAGGTAGCACAATGGTTTTCAACATTAATATTAATATGAGCATCAAATCAGCATATTAGAACGATTTCTGAAGGATCATGTGACACTGAAGACTGGAGTAATGATGCTGAAATTTCAGCTTTGCGTCACAGGAATAAATTACATTTTAAAATCCTTTAAAATAGAAAACAGTAATTCTAAATTGTATTAATGTTTCCACAATATTACTGTTTTTATTGTATTTTTGATTAAATAAATGCAGCCTTGGTGAGCAGAAGAGACTTTCAAAAATAAAAATAAAAAATCTATTTACAAAAAAAAAATACTGATCCCAAACTTTTGAAAAGTAGTGTATATAAAATATAAAATGAGATTTAGATATATTTTTTAAATGTATATATAACATTGTGACCATTTGTGTCAAATGTAGCATTCGTTCAGAACCAATTTCATGTGTCTAATTTTTAGACGTTAGATCTGAAACTTTCTTTTTTATAATTCATTTGGTACCGTATTAGAATGTTTGAATTTTTGGAATGTTTGAATTTTTAAATGTTAGAATTCCTAAACGACATTTTCTGGCTGGATCACGATATGATTTTTCTCTGTTTTCTTCCCATCTCTCTCAGGCCGGAGCGGTGAAGGACTATATAAAGATGATGTTGGAGACCGAACAGCTGAAGTTTCTGGTCTTTGCTCATCATCTCAGTATGCTGCAGGCGTGTACCGAGGCTGTCATCGAGGCCAAGGT
This sequence comes from Cyprinus carpio, assembly GCF_018340385.1. NCBI lineage: Eukaryota > Metazoa > Chordata > Actinopteri > Cypriniformes > Cyprinidae > Cyprinus > Cyprinus carpio. The sequence goes on along the minus strand of NC_056593.1, from coordinate 6,259,122 downwards.
GTGTGTGTGCGCTGAGACTCTTGTGAAAGCAAAAGTATGTCAGCACCTCAACCCTGTTCATTAAATCAGCCAGCAGCAAAGCCTGTCACACCGCCGTCCCAACACACACACACTGACCCATTCAGAGAGAGAAAGAGAGGTGGATGTTTGTGTGTGTGTGAGCTGAATGAGAGATAAGGCCAAAAAAGTGTTTGTGTGAAAGAGAAAAAAAACGAATGAAAGGGCTTGACAGCACTAAAGGAGGTGAAGGAGAGCGTGTTGATTCCCTGGGTTGAGTTCATTCTTTGCTTTAACACATTCCCTCAGTAGGGCACTGGTTCATTCTTATGGCAAAAGAATAGGTCAGAGCCTTGCTGTCAATCAGGTGAGTGTGTGTATATAAACCACTAGTTTAAAAGTTATATTAGAAACAATTTTCATGCAAAAATGTCAATATTGGCGTCATTTACTCACCGCTGTTGCTGAAAATCTAAACTTTCTTTATTCTGATGAGCAAAATTAGAGAAATTGAATATTGTGCCATTGGAAAGATTCAAAATGATTTATAAAAGTATCATAAAAATAGTCCATACGACTCGTGTGCTATATTTCAGGTCTTCTGAAGTCCTCTTGATATCCATCCTAAACTCTTTGATAGCATTTCATGCAGTAACGATGTCCAATTCATGAATTAAATGGTTCTTTTGAGTTGGAGCTTTGAGAGAGTTGAATTTGAGAAACTGATCAGGGCTGCATTTCCAAAAAACATTGTAAGCCTAAGTTGATCATAGCTCCATTGGTTTCAATGTACTTACGATGCTTTTGGGAAACGCAGCCCAGTATGTTTTTAATCAAATTAGTCAAACAAATTTTTGTGAACTGGATCAACTGATTCAGTATTTTTTCTTTTGGTAAAAAGTAAATTAAGTTTGAAAACCTGATCAATTTGGTTTTTTTGTGAGTTTGTTTTTATTATTATGTATAACCTGGATCAACTGATTCAGTATTTTTTCTTTTGGTAAAAAGTAAATTAAGTTTGAAAACCTGATCAATTTGGTTTGTAAATGAATAGTTCAGACTAATTTTTTGAACTGGATCAACTGATTCAGTCATTGTTATTTCAGTAAAATGTGAGTCAAGTTTGAGAACCTTATCAAATTGGTTTGCAAATGAATCACTCAGACTGATTTTGTAAACTGGATCAAATGATTCAGTAATTTTGATCCTGACCAATTCGTTTTGTAAATTAATCATTCAAAATGATTTTTTTTTAACTGAATCAAGTGATTCAGTAATTTTTCTTTTAGTAAAAAGTGATTTGAGTTAGAAAACCTGATCAGTCAGGTTTGTAAATGAATTATTCAGACTCATTTTGTGAACTGGATCGATCGATTCAGTCATTTTTCTTTCAGTAAAAAGAGAGTTGAGAACCTGATCAATTTGGTTTGTAAACGAATCATGCAGATTTGTTTTGTGAACTGGATCAACTGATGTAGTCATTTTTCTTTGTTGAGTTGGAGTTGGAGAACTTGATCAGTCAGGTTTGTAAATGAATTATTCAGACTGATTTTGTGAACTGGTATCAAGTCATTCCTTTATTTCAAAGTCTGGTTTATAAGCTAATTATTTTGAGTGGTTTTATAATCTGGATCAAACGATTCAGTAATTTTTCTTTATATTAAAAAATGTGGACAAATAAATACATATATTTATTACATTATAATTATTATATATTCTATTCATTTTATAATATTTATTTATTTAATTATAAAAAAACAAAAAAAACATGAAATTATCAAGAAGTATCAGGTGATTTCCTGGCCTGGAAAAGTCATAGAAATTAATTACATTTTTAAGATTATGGAAACAGTATGGACATAAAAACTGTGGTTTATTTAAATTCAGATGTATTTATACATTATATAATTTGGTCCATTTCACAAAACCAGACTTTTAAAAATCTTACTGATCAGGTTCTCAAAATCAGCTCACTGACTCGATGATCCAGGTCTAAAAAATTCATCATAAACTTTGGTGTGACTCAGACTTCTGTGCACTTCTGAATGGTATCGGCCCAAAACTTGCATTGCATCACTTGACAAATCCATTTTTGTTGTCTAACAGACATTTTATCAGAGCTGTTGATTCATCTTTTACCACGATCCATTCCTCTTGTGCCTGTTCACACAGCGGCACGCTGAAAACACTTTGCACCCTAAAGAGCGCGGCTGGTTGCCGACACGGTGTCTTCACAGATGTCTCTCTGTTTTAATGAGAGCTTGTTTTGTCAATTTCCTCTTCTTTTTGGCCCCCAGCCCCCTCTTTTCCTCCATCTCTCTCTCACTTTCTTGTTTTGCTGCTCTCTGGCCAGACGTTTGATCCCAGACACTGTGAAGATTTTCTTCTGCTTTTTCTTTTTTATCTGTCCTGCCGTTAATTGGTACTTATGAATCTTATGGGGGAAGAAGGGGCCTCGCACCAGCAGGTGTGATCGCACACGCTCCGACGTTCTCACACCTGTCACGCTCCTCACACCCCGAGCGAGAGATGGGAAGTTAGGCGGGAAGCTAAAATTAACACGGGTGCGAAAATTTCTGAAGTTGAGCGAGGCAGAAAGAGAAAGGTGTTGTACACCGCTTCACCTGTGTTTTACAGCTGTCAGATGATGGTAGGGAAGATGATAATGCCAAAAACGTACTAAAAAGTTGCCAACTGCCAACTCTGGATGTGTCACATTCGCAGTAAGTTTCGACTTGAGTGCATTAATGCTCTCTGAACAACCACAGATCTGCAAAACTCAGTCTTTATTGCGTCAATGGATGGTTATGAGTTTTGTTACTTCTCGCAATGCTTTTAGTTGGAAGGGATTTTGATTTAAAGGTGCAATTTTTGCCTTAATTACAAAGCTTTTACGCATAAATAAAAGAATGAAAATGTACTTTAGACTCTCTTCTTTTCCAGGCTAGTTATATCCGCATCGATGGCAGTGTTCCATCTGCAGAGAGGATCCAACTTGTGCATCGTTTTCAAAACGATCCAGACACGCGTGTGGCCATACTAAGTATACAGGCAGCTGGACAGGTAAACAATCTTGTAACACCTCAACCTTATGAGCATTGTACTGCTGTTTGTTAATCCTCACACAACCTTTTAATAGTTCCTTGTAACATCCATATTTCTTCTAACATCCACTCTCTTCTTCTTTACACTTCATGCAAGCTTGTAACACCCCAACATTGTAATCATAGTTATGTTTTGAAATGCTTTATACAGCCTTGTAACATCTCTGCTGCGTAAACGTTGGTAACATTCCACTGTACAGTAATCATTCTATTCAGCTGAAAATGCTTTAAACAACCATGTAACATCTCCACCTTGTAAACATTGTAACATTCATTTACATAAATATATCACATAACCTCGTAACAGTCAACCTCGTAATCATTTTAACATTCCTTTATATAGTATGTCTCACAACCTCGTAATACTCAAGCTCAAAATCGCTAAGTTGAAAATGCATCAAACAACCTTGTAACATCTTCACTTCATAAACACTGTAACATTCCTCTATAAGACCATGTAACAGTCAACCTCATAATCATTTTCACATACCTCCACACTGTATGTCTCACAACCTCGTAACACTGAATACTGTAAAAAAAAATTCTGTCATTCATTCATTGTAACACTTAACCTCATAACAAGTTTTAACTCATTACAAGTTACTTTGTTTCACATAACCTTGTGAAATCTCCAACATTGTAACATTCCTCTATGTAGTATGTTACAAACTCGTAACGCTGAAATTTTAATGCTCCCAAACATTGAATATATCATACTGTTCTATACTGTTCTTATTTACACTTAAAGCAGACTTCTATCATCTTAACGTCACAAACATTGTAATGTTAGTTTGTATGCCACACAACCTTGTAACACCTTGATGTCATAAACTACACAGCCTCATTACACTAGTACTTTGTAAACACTGAACTGTTCGTTTATTCTTCTCAAACACTGTTGTTCATAACATTTCACAAAACCTTGTAAAACCTCAACCTTGTAAACGTACCTTGTAGCATCTCAAACACTTTATCATCATTCAACAATGTTTTGAATAACCTCATAACACCTCAATCTTGTTACATCATACTGTTATTCTTTATTCCCCATGCAACCTTATTGTAACACCCTCAAGTGTCAACCTCAATAACTACATTTTTCGATCAAGTGAAATATTACTGTCATACTATATGATGTATACTATTCTTCTATATAGTATGTCACAACCTCGTAACACTCAACCTTGTAAACACCATACTATTATTTGTTACACTTTACACAATTTTGTAAATACATTATGTTATTATTTAAACTAGGGATGCACCATATTAGGTGTTGCCGATATCCGATATGCCGATATTTTTCAAATCATTTTGGCCGATAACCAATAATATATTTCCCTTTGTTTTTAAAACAACACCAAGTCTCTCCTGTGCAGAAATTATAAACAAATTATTTTTAATTTTGGTTAGTTTTGAGCAAAAACTTATTTGTAAGAAGTAATAAACATTATAAAAGTTCTGTATTAAATGAGAATACATTGAAAGCCTTGAAAATAACTGTAATAAAATCAGTCTCTGCTGTTTTTTTCCAAAGAAGATGCAGTTGACCCTTAACATTTTATTTGTAGATTTAACATTAAAAGAGCTGTAAAAAAAAAAAAAATCTAAACATCTTTAAGAGCTCCTTGTATTTAAGTTTTCATAATCCATTTGGAAAAATATAACGTATTACTGAATAAATCCGTATATAAAGTTATTTAATTTAAAAGTGTCATGTTTGTGATTTTTATTCATGTAAGGTATAGCTTCTGACTCAAAACAGAATCATGATTTTATAACATTGATACTGCTTTATTTATTCAGAAACACAAGTATCTTAATGTTATTTGTTTATTTCATTATAAAGATGCCAACAGCGCCCCCCAAGTAAATAAATCCGGTAAGGCATTAGGACCCGGGGAAGGCTGCTGCTGCTGCACTACTAGAAAGTGTTGACTCTCTTGCACACCGGACGCATCGTTGTGTACGTGCATTCTCAGATTAAATGTGGCAATCCAAAATGTGAATCAAAACATCCTTCAGACAAAAGTTCGCTTCAATAACAAACACACTGCTGATGTGATTTTATCACTGTCACACCCTGAGCACATGTGAGCTATTAGTTTTATCGGCAAGACATTGGCAAAAAAAAATTTAGTCTAATTCCGATAACACTTCGAAATAAATGTTTTTAAATAGTTTGATTGTATCTTACTTTGTAACACTTCAACCCCTGATAAATTTATACATCACACAGTCTTGCAACATTCAACATTATTTACATTGTACTGTTCTTATTTGTAACACCTGTTGTTCGTAACATTTCACGCAACCGTGTAAAACCTCAACCATAAACGTATGGCATGTGGTTCAGACGTTACAAGGTACGTTTAATCATGACACAATCCATTATGTTTCACACAACTTCAATCTCATAACATCTCACTGTGTTTTTTATTTACTCAACCTTGTAACACTTTCTAGCATGTCAACCTCAGTAACTTCACATGCAAATGTTGCCGTCATACTGTATGTAACCTGAATCTCCTTGTGCTCAGGGTCTGACATTTACGGCTGCGTCTCACGTGGTCTTTGCCGAACTCTACTGGAACCCAGGACACATCAAACAAGCAGAGGACAGAGCACATCGCATAGGGCAGACCACGACGGTACACATCCACTACCTCATCGCCAAAGGAACCTTTGACACCGTCATGTGGACCATGTTAAACAGAAAGGTAGCTCAACCTTCAGATAAGAAAAAAATTGTGACCTTCAATATTCATAGTTGCACTCAAAAAGTTTCACTGTCATTTCATGAAAATTTTTATAGATTACTTTAAATGTACAGTTTTGAATTGGTGCGTACTTAGTTTACAGACTTGCCGAAGTGCTTCTAAAATAATCAATATGTAATGTCTTGGGACTAAGTTAAGTGGCAACACAATATCTACTGTAAACTTCGGAGAGACTTGTTTGGAAAATTTACTTTCATTTGCTGAGACTCTTACAAATGATATTGGACAGGAAACGGTTACGGGCAGCGCTTTGAACGGAAAGAAGGAGTATTTGAAAGCTGAGGTGGGAGACCAAGAGAAATGGGACTTTCTGAATTTTGCTAAGGCGTGGACGCCAAGCGACACCATGAAAGGTGACTCTGAGGACGACAAGGACGGAATTTTCTTTTCTCACGTATGTAAACCGCGGTGACTCTGAGGACGACAAGACGTCACATGTGGGTTGTCACGACTGCCAAGCCGACAAAAAAACGAATATGCTTATATGAAAAAAAATTCACAAATTACACAACATGCAGTGAAATTTGCCGTTTTCCATTATGGCAAATGAAATTATTATTTTCATAATCTTTATTATGATAGATTCTTCATTGCTAGTTAAAGAACTGGTACTTCTGATATCCAGAACTAATGATATCCCAAAACTTCATACCTCTAGTCAGAGAAACCTGAACCTCACAAAGTGCTTTTTCTCTCTGAAGTGTCTTTGGTTTCATCACTTTGCTGTCATGAGATAAAGTTTCTTAGCCTCAAACACTTTGTGTGTCACAAAAAGTGTTCTTTTTCTTTCTATCCGGCACAGTTTGAAAGGGACAAGCAGCACGACATCCGATCGTTCTTTTCCCCCTCTATGAACAAAGAAAAGAAGAGGAAACGAACTGAGGATCCATCCTCTGATGGATCTCCTCTCCCCCAATTAACCGAGGGGGCGGAGCCTGTTCGGACTCAGGAGATCCAGAGCTCTGATTTGAAGGCCGACCAGGGGGAGGATTTTTCCCCGCAGGTGAAGCGGTTTAGGCAGGTTAGCCCCTTATTGCGACGCGGGAGTAAGAAGAGCCCCCTGTCGTCCTTGTGCACCACCCCCCAAAGGCTCTTGGCGGGACTACAGGTGCCCCGCCACAATCAGAAGTGGAACTGTTCAGCATGTACGTTCTCCAACAGTGGACTGCTGCTACACTGCGAGATGTGTGAAAGTCCACGAAATGCGCAAAAAGGTGAAATCTACAGTATACACACAAACCATTGTCTATAAATTAGTTTTTACTAATGTCTGCTTTATTTTACAAAAAAACTGCATCCTGCATTTGAACAAACTTAGTCATATAACTGGTTCTGCACCGTCCGTCCTATGGCCTTGTTGGCTTGTTTAGGACTTGTACTGTTAAAATTTAGACTTGGTGAACAGGGCGAAAATTCTAATATGGAGAACATTTATTTAACTTGCCGCATAGCAACGTGTTCAAAATCGCTCAGGAAATCTAAGCAAGTACTTTAGCAACACCCTTGGCAACTACAATATGCTAAAAACTATTTCAAAACTGCTTAGCAACATCCTGACATTATAGCAGTTATGGCACATTTTCTTAATTTATAATGGGGTCTAAAATTCTAAGACCACTAGTGACTTCTAGTTGACATTTTTAAAAATGTAAAATAATTAATTTTAAATAATTAAAATTATTGGCTTCTAGTTGACATTTTTAAAATGTAAAATAATTAATTTTAAATAATTCAATACATTTTATTAAATTAACTAAATTATTTCCTCGATTTGTATAGTTTTTTTTTTTTTTTTTTTTTCGTGTAGCATAATAAGTTTAATAGAAGTTATTTTAACAATTTAAAAATGCCTTTTTTTGTCTTGTTAGTGACAGTAGTGAAATCAAAAAATATATTCATTAATAAATAATTTTTATATAGATTAAAAAAAACCTTGTATTTGGTTTGTCTTTTGTGTTAATCCTATAACATATTAAATAAATATTAAAGTGTTAGATTTTTTATTTTATTAACAATTGATTTTTGAAATATACTTATATATATATTATGCATATTATTTTTATACATAAAACATTTTTTTGCATGTAACATAAGATTAATGAGAAGTTATTTTAACAACATACATAAAAAATGTTAAGAATGTCTTAGCATATTGTTTGTCTTTTGTGTCAATGGCAGTTGCACGCAAATCCTAAAACATTTACTTACTTGTCTAAATTAGATTTTGAACCCCAGATTTTCAGTTTGGTCTGGGACTTTTAGGCCCCTTCGTATTTGAAGGGCTTTATTAAGGCACGGCTGATCCAGGGCCCTGATCCTCAGTAAAGCGATGTTGAAGCCTTCCTCCCCTCTTTTGCTGAACTTACGAGAGAAAGCAAATATGAAAGAACAACAGGCAGAAACATTCTGAAGAAAAATAAGGAGGTGTGCGCGCTGAACGACAGAAATAGATCAGATTGAAAATGACTCATTATCACGGCCACAGTGAGGCGGAATGGATTTTGGCACCTGTCAAATCAAGAATGCCGCTTTCGTTCAGCGTCACCACTGGAAAACTTTGAGAAATCTTCGTAAGCTTTGTTTTCAATGCCATCGATCAGATCGTCAGCCTGTCTTCTGACAACAGGCTGGTGATGCAAAATCAAACACAGAGATATAAGCACACACCAGGCCAGCTGTTGCTGTCTTATTATTACACGTACATCTGTGTGTGTGTTTGTCCGCCACAAGCTGTACACACATACACTCAAAACTAACTATATGTTTTCTTTGTTCTTTAAATGAATAGTTCACCTAAATGAGAAAAATTTGATTGTTTATTCACCCTCATGACAATTGTATTTATTATTTATTATTATTTATTTATTCATGCATTCATTTTTGCCATGGAAAAACACCATGACGTCAAGGTGTTGCTTAGTAGTTGCTAAGGTGTTTTAAATAGCTTTAGTATGTTTCTGTGTGGTTGCTATGGTTTTCTGAGTGGCGTTTCTATGTGGTTCTTTATGGTGGGTCACTGTCACAGTGACTATAGCAATAATTAATGACTGTAAAACTTTATTAATATGAATTATGTCAACTAAACCATATTTAAAGCACAGAAGACTTAGGTCATATGAGTAACTAAATGGCTTTCAAATGCAGATGGCTCTCACTTACAGTACAGTGGCACTGTTAAATTAGAGCAGTTGCATGCAGCACATATCTGATTCTATCAGCTTGTTATGATGCAGCAGTTGATTGTGGGCAGAGATGAGTATCAGTTGACTGTAAATTAGATAATTGTAGCATGTGTTTGAACTTAATTTGAGGCGTGTAAAGAATTTGCTTCTGAGAGAAACCAAGCAGCTTCCAGACTCGCAAAATCAGACACCAAGAATACTGATGGAAACGCTGTCATGGGCATATATTTACACAACTCAAGGTGTTAATGCATTCAAAACTTTCAGTATGATCTGCACATCATTCACTGCAGTCCTCTGAAAACTCCCATCATGGATCAACTTAGCCTTTAAATGTTTGGTAAACCTTTCTTTCATTCTTTCTTCCTTCATTTAATCAGGCAAGTCACTTAAGAACAAACTCTTATTTACAACAACAGCCTGAGATGCTTTTATGGGAAATCTGAAATAAATAACCCTAATCTAACAATCTGTATTTTATTCACTGCAATCCTCTGAAAACTCCCATAATGCATCAGTTTGGACCTTCATAAAACAGTTGTGTGTATGTATGTATGTGTGTGTGTTTTTATATATATATATATATATATATATATATATATATCTATATATATATATATAATATATATATATATATATATATATATATATACACACACAATTTTATATATTTAACTATTATATATACACTGTAGTTTGTTTCATATATTTAGTTTATTTTTTTATTATTATATTTTATCTATTTATTGTATGTTTTACAAGAGTGGAGTGACATTTAGTTGTTCTTCCTGTACTTTTACAGATCCATGCTATTTTGCAGAAATATTTGATAATATTTTTGCCTTTTTTCAAATAATTTTAAATTATTAAAAAAAAAATATATTTATATATATTTATTTATTATTGATCTGGCCTTGTTAAAGGCAAAAAAAAAAAGAAAGCAAGAAAATAAACCTCTGTGACCTTCGTAAAACTTTTTATAATTTATTATTATTATTATTATTATTATTATTATTATTATTAATTTTTGCCTATGGGGAGTGGCATTTACAGATCTACAATCATAATATAATACATTTATTATTTAAAAAAAATTATATACATTTTTATATTTTACAATTATATTATTTAATCTTTTTTAACAATATAATGTTTTACAATTTAATACAATTGACCTATTATTAATTTTCTTATCTTTAAGGCAGTTCATTGAACTTTCATTTACTGCTCTCCTCTGTAAAATCCCATCATGCATCAGTTTATTCATTTCGACCTTCTGTAAACCTTCCTTTTGAAACAGAAAAAAACTGAATCCAAGAAAGCGAGCGTTTAAGAACGCAGCACATTTGCCCTTGCCTTTTACAGATCTGTGATCATAAAGTGGGCGTCGTTGTAAACTGCCCCGGTTTACACAGCTTATATCATCCAGTGCATGATCTGCATATTATTCTCAGTCTGAACCTTTCAGTATTCATTTCTCCTGAAGGAAAGCAGCGAGCTTACGAATACGTCCTGGACCGTTACAGATTGGTGGACACAAAGGTGGCCCCGTAGAGCCACTCCAGACAGTGATAAGGGTTCAGCTACGCAGCAGGAGTTGTTTTCTGCTAGTGTCTGGCTTTCTTTTGGCGAGCCAGCTCGTTAAGAGACAGCACAGCAGTGGAGCTTTTATTCAGCTTCTCACAAATTCAGCTGACATTTTAGAAGATCCATACGAGACCTTTCAGTGAGAGCGAGAGTGAGAAGGAGAGGGCGAGAAAGAAAGGGTAATGCAAAGCTCGGAGGGGATGGTGTGAAAAAGAAGAGCGATAGAATCCGAAAAGGGAAAGCGAACGAGCGAATCAGAGGTGTGGAAATTCATTAGCAGCCCTCGAAGGAAGACAATCGCAATTATCAAACTCCTCCACAGCCTCGCGGAGCCAAATAAACCACCAACATCAAACTTCGTCCAGTCACGTTTTTGACGATCGTTCCCCTCGGGGAGACAACAGCTATGAGACAGATAATGCATTTCAGCGCCTCGACATCATAAAGATGCTTTTCTGAGATGGAAGAGCACAAGGGAGGTTTTAAATGTAGATAGTGTTTTATTTCCCCCCGCCGTGTCGTGTGGCGCCATATGGCAGAGAGATGTGAAACTGCTGGTCTGAGGGAAGGAAATCAGTCAAACGCAAAACAGACAGCATCTGTTCCTAGCTCAGTGTGCTCCACGTTAACGGCGGCGCTTGTTCGTGTCCTTCCCATCAGACGACTCTGTGGGTGTGAGCTCCCAGCCAAAGGCCCGCATTAAAGACAGGGCTCAAGAAATGAAATGAAAATGTAATCATTTACTCACTCCTCACTCACAAAAACTAATTTCGAATAATGTCCTGGTCGCTCTTTTCCATCCAACTACAATGAGCTTTCACCACTAACTCCTGAAGGTGACCAACCTGCTTTATATAAGATTAATATTGTTTAATTCAAAGAAAGCATTTGAAAAAGTTGAATACATTCCAAAAATAAATTGCAAAATAAATAAAAGTAGTTTATCCAAGCAACACATCAAAACAGTAATAAGAAACAAAATTACTTGTGAAAAATGTTTCCTATTGAATGTACAGTGGTGTAGCTATATGGGGGTGTATATCATTTACCTAACAGTATATATTTTAATTTTTAATTTTAATATTTTAATTTTATATTTATATTTGAATTTATTACTTTAAAAAAATGGATAAAGATGGTTTATTGTATTTATTTTTTTATTTATATTGTATAATTGATTAATAGTATTTTTTTTTTTATTAAACTAATAAAATTAAATTAATTAACAGTAATTAATTTAAGGTTGCCGTTAATGTATTTATATATAATAAAACTGGATATTTGATTATATAATAGTATATTTTTCATTAAAAACATAATTTAATTTAAATTACAATTAAATAAAAAAAAAAACATCGCTGGATGTTTGATTAGTACTATATTTTTATTTAAAAAAATAATTAAATTACAGTAATTCATTAAAAATCAATACATGGTGCTATTCATTGTAATTTTATACAATGAAATAGGATGTTTTATTATATAATAGTATTTTTTATTAAAAAGTAAAAACTTAATGCACTGGATATTTGATTAATAGTTTATATTTATTTATAATAATAAAATTAAATTACTGTAATTCATTAAAACCTCAGTACATGGTGATATTTATTGTATTTATATATAATAAATGTGTATTTAATTATTTAAGTTTAGTATTTAACATTATAACATTTGTACATATCATTTACAAAATTTTCCCCTCTTCTTTTGTGTCCCATGGAAGAAATTAAGTCATAATTTTAGTTTTTGGGTGAAACCAGACTAGTTTTGTGCTAGTTGAAACACAACTGATGTTATCGTTTACAACAGTGAACTGAAGTTGACCCTATAAATGAAACCTGTATTTCTTTCTCTGTCCATTAGCTCCCAGCACACCTTCATCATTACCGGAGCACCCGTCATCCTCCTCATCACTCACTGATTCAGACCACGAACGCGAACAGACCACCCCCAGCACCCCACAAACCCCGCCTGCATGTCTAACCCAGCGGGCCAATCAGGATGTGGCAGAAATGCATTTAAATGCATCACAAGAAACACAACGAAAGGATGAATTCAACCCTCAAACACACTCCAGAGGTGATCCAGGTCTGTTCCAAACACACTGCCGCCACTTTCAGGAATTTCATATTAAATGAACAATTCACCCTCATGTGGAAGTTCTCCTATCATTTACTTTAGATCAGTCGATATTGTTTATGAGCGATACTAATTGTCAAATAACCAGTATGAAGAACGGATACTAATATAATAATTAGTTTTTTTCTTATCTCTATTTTGTGGGTGTAAAGAGCATTTTTTAAGAGTATTGCATTGAATAATAATTTAATTAAAAAGATAAAGACGTTTGAATACATTTAATAAAAATACAAATACAATCAAATATTGTATATGCAAGCAATATCAGTTAAAAAAAAAAAGTCAAGCAGTTGATAACGTTTTTAACCGATATTTGATATTCCAGTTATTTTTTACCTTAAAACTTGTATGACTTTATTTCCGTCTAAGTTTTGACGAATGTTCAAGCTACTTTTTTTCCATACTACGAAAGCAGTTTATGAGACATGAGATTTCAGCACCAATTATACAGAAACTCAAGATATTAGTTTCATTTAATTCATTTTATTATTTAAAAAATATATTTTAAATGTATTCAAAATTTTATTTGTATATTTATTAATCTTTTAGATTTAAAATTCATTTTATTATTTAAAAAATATATTTTAAATGTATTCAAAATTTTATTTGTATATTTTAATATGATAAAAAATATTACATTTTATTTAAAAAATAAAATAAAAAGTAAATAAATAAAAGCTGGAAATCTGAATGACTTTCTTTTTGTCAGAGTTTTCCTTTTATAAAAGTTAAGAGTTACAAGACATGAAATTTCACAGTCATCAAATCTGAAAAGCAGCAAAGAGCAGCTTGGGCATTTTGTGAAATATCTCTTTCTTTAAGAGGAAATATCAGCCCTCGATGACAAAATTACCTTCTAAGAACAATTTCACAGTTGCGTCACTGCAGCTAAGAGCACGTCTGCGTGAAATATGGATAATAACAGGCCATTTCAAAGCTAGACAATCAACGAGCGTTCACCTTTCTTATAAAGAGTGCAATTTTCAGACACTGCTGGGTTTGTCTTAACGCCCACCTTTACGACACGCACACAGAATCCCAGCTTCCCACCAGCATACAGTAAGCATAATGGCTCTTTAATAACATGGTGTGATTGGCCAGCCAGCGACAGCTCTGCTATTTTCGTCCGCGGTAGGGTTCTGGTAACTAAGCCTCATGGGGCGTCTTTACAGCGAGCCTGACCCAAATGAATGTAGAACAGCTCTGTGGGACGAAATCCGGACGAATCCGATTTCTCCGAACAGCGGGATGGTTTGAGGTCACTCCGTACCTGCTGAATTTTAGTGTTCGTTAGAGTGCTCGTTTCTGCTGTGCACCACCTGACCTTTATCAGCCGCCGGTACAGAGCATAATGATCACCCGCTCTTCTCTTCCTCTCATTGCCCTGTTCTCTTTTTACCTCCTATTAGTCATTGCGACTTTCCCGTCATGTCTACCTCCCTCTCGCTCTCTTTCTTTCTCCGATAGCTAATCAGGTTCACACTGAAAAGGAGTCGGACGACTCTGTTCCCGTGTACGACTGTCTGAAGTTCTGTGCCAGCAAAAACACGGACAGGATCTTCATCTACGACAAGGTATAACAACCAAACATTGTCAGTGTTGCAATAAAGCATTTTGACTCATTTGATTGTGAGCATTGTGAGTTTTAATAGCGTATCTTGCCATCAAAATGGCACTTCATTTCTTTGAATCAGTTGAAATGAATCATGTGTTTCAGTGAATTGAATCAAGTGTTATAATTCAGTTCATTTGCTGGAAAAAGCAACTGCTTGGGGTTGAATTCAGCGTTTGAACCAACAGTTGATCTAAAATCATCTTTAAAGCACTGCAGAAAAGAAACTAGATAAACTAGTTGGCTTTACTAGTAAGGATTTTTAGTAAAGATTAGGATTGGTAAGGATTAGAATAGTCAAGATTTTTTTCTTTCATAGTTGCGCCAAGAGATTTATACTCAGCCTGCCTTTGATTTCACTGCCTCTGAATTTTTTACAATTGTTTAATTTTTAATAATATTTTTATGTAATTATTTTAAATGATGCATATTTTGTTTATAAATGTAGAACTGTGTATTTAATATTAAAAAATTTTATTTACTTTACATTTTACATTTTTAAATTTATAAATTGTCGAATTATACATATGTAAATTATAAATATAAGTAAAATATAAATGTAATTTTTAAAATGCGTAATATTTTTTAATAATAAAATATATAGTATTATTTAATATTTTATTTTAAAAATGTTATGCATTCAAGAAATTTATATTTTATTAATGTGTGTAATATTAGCAGTTAGTATTCCATATTTTTCATTATTATATATATATATATATATATATATATATATATATATATATATATATATATATATATATAAAAAAATTTCAATTTGTATTATATTATATTATAATTTTACAGAAACTCCATAAATTCATAACACTTCTGCTGGTAATGATGGCATATGGTATTTCTGGAAATTTTGAGAGAACGAAAAAAATTGCATTGGAGTACAAGTCACGTTTTATTATTACATTCAGAAATAAAGTAAAATACAAAAACTTAACAAGCATTATAAACAATATAAACATGTATTTTCGTTTTTAAAAAATTCCAGAAAATAAGGTACACTTGAATATTGCTGTTGATTTGTCTTGTTTTTTGTTTTGTTTTGTTTTGACCTATTCTTACTGGTGCGATTACAAGTAATTCTTTTGACTAAATCTCATCCATGTTAGCCAGTCATTTAACTAACTGACATCTTGATAAGCAGAATTCACAACCAAAAGTCATAGAAAACCAAATGTTTAAGTATGCAAGCCACAAAAAAGCACTTCTATTCTTCAAATTCATCAGGATTTCTTCTATACGGAACCAACCCGGATCTGCATCAGAAGCTCTAATATGAGAACTACCTTAAACATTTTCTCCATCGAGTCCTGAGCACACGGTGGGATGGCCAGAGTTTCCAGTGTTAATCTGAGGGCAAATAAAGTGTTGAAATCTCCCAGTCCTCGTTTGTACAGCGTTACGCTGGGATTCTCATAGTTCTCTGCAACTGTATTAAATGGAAGCAGATATAAGCAGGGGGCCCCTAACTGACT
>NC_056593.1:6163228-6238228 GCF_018340385.1 Cyprinus carpio | reverse complement strand
TATTAAACCTATTGTTGTAGATATTTAGTTGAAATATTAAAATGTATATTTAGAATAATAATTATTATAATATGTGCCATTTATGCTTTTTTGCACTAGTCAAATTTGATTGTTTCTCATTTTATGTCATTTTATGTTGTTTTACTTCTGCTTTCTGAAACATTATTAATGCACAATTATTATTTGTGCCATTTTTTGTAAAATGCATAAATCTAAAAGTGAGAATATATGTCAAACAATCTCTAATATATTTATGTAGAGAGAGAACATCATAGCAACTGCATATCAACACAGTAAAAACAATTCAGAATTCCCTAGTAACCGTACAGCAGCAAGTGTGTTAATAGACCAGCAGCACTGTTGTTGTTGTTTTTTTTTTTTCAGAAAATGTGAAAATCTACATGCTAATGTGTGTTTGTGTCTGCAGAGAAGCCGAGAGCTCCATGTGTGTTCAGGCAAACACTACAGCCGGTTACCTGCAGGCCGTAGACTCGGCTGGGACCCCCCTGTGTCTGTCCTGCCAGAAGCCCAGCGGGGAGCACTGCGGCTGGGCAGGAGGCTTCTGCAGCCCTGCCTGTATGGAGGACTTCCAGCTGCGCTCCAATCAGGGCTACATGCGCGCCCGCGTGCTGGAAACAGAGCAGGGTGTGTGTCAGCACTGTGGACTCAATGCCCACCAGCTGTACGTGCAGGTCCGGGACGCCCCGCGCACACACCGCAAGGAGATGCTGGACAACACCTGGCTGGCACAACTCCCTCTTAAACAGGTTGGGCTTGTTTGTAGGAGCTTATCTGGCCATTTTTGCATCCATCCATCCAAATGCAGAAATATTGCATGCTAAAGTTGCTCAGATGCTTAACTCTAGGATACAAGGGGCAACTTTTTGAGCAGTGTTGCAGGGCAACTTTGGGCAATGTTGAGGTCAATGGGCAACCAGGTGAGACAAGGCCCAAAACCAATCTAAAGTGTCCCAGATAGAAATTTGTTACCCATTCTCAATGGGAAAGTGCCCAAGCAGCATTACTCAAAGTTGCCCCGTGTATCATCAGCCTTAGTGAACTCACTCAACACACATATTCTGGTCTTTTTAATAACTGAAATGCAATGTGCAATACAGTTTCTGTATTTTTACCTTAATTAAAGCAGTCACTGTGCTCTCCCAGCTATTAGATGTCAGCACTAGCATAAATAACAAAAAATAAAAGACACTGCACTCAAAAAAAAAATTATTATCCCCTAGTGTGGATTGTATGATTAAAAAAAAAAAGAAAAAATTGTAGAGTGCAGACTGCCATTGTTATGTATTACTTTTAGTATTTTTAAGTTGCCTTCTTCAAAATGTAATGCTTGCATAAATATGCCACAAAAATATTATTAAGAATATTTGTGGCTAATGTTATTTGTTGATGTTAAAATTAATAGCTGCTATTATTATTATTATCATTATTATCATCATCAAAAACAAGAAATAATCAGTAGTAGTAATAATAATAATAATAATAATAATAATAATATATAATAAATGCTACAAATAATATTAATAGTTTTTAAAAACTACATAAGATGCCACAAAAGTAATATTATTATGATTATCATCATTTTTAATAGCAATAATAATAAAAGTATTTGTTTAAATGTCTTATAAATGTATTTTGTATGTTAAATGTATGTTTTTAATATAATAGATATTTTATTATTTGTTGATATTAATAAATGAATAAATAATCAGATATTGTTATTGTTAATAACAAGAAATAATAATAATAATAAATATGCCACAAATATTATCATTACTATTTAAAAAAAAAAAAAAACATAATACCACAAAATATTATCATCATTAATAAAAATCATCATCATTTTAATTATGACAAAATATTTGTGGCAAATGTTTACTTAATAATAATAATAATAATAATAGATATTGTCATTAGCAACATCATCTACTCTTCATATAGAAATCATATTCTTTTTCTGATTTTTCTTTCTTTACAATTTTCTTTAAAAAGTCATCTCTGATCTTTATCCATGTCCAAAAACCAGTCGATTACCCTTCCTCGTACCTCCTGCTCAAAAACATCCTCTGGTAGGATCTGCACGAGGTGTATGTAGCACCAGGACTAATTTTGTCTGGGAAGTTGCCCAGAGTTTGGGAAAAAGCGTGTTTTATTCACTTCCAAAAGCACATTAGCCGGAATTATCCCCAAACATTTGCAAGTAACTCGACAGACGCTGCATTTTATTGGAAAAATATTGCTTACAGAGAAAGATAAATAAAGATGGCCTGTTTAGCTTGCAGAAGCAATAAGAACTAAGCGGCCTTGGGCGTCTACTCTCTGTGCTTTCTGACTCTCTCTATAGAGTTATCAGTGTCTCACACACACACACACTGCTTACAGAGAATCCTCCCGGGAGCATCCAGTGTTAACACAACGCCTAGTCTGTCAGATTGCCATTGATTTTTCCCACAGTGCATTGCTATGAGGCGCAGGTTTGATTTTTGTTCGGCTTTTCTGTTAGAGCCCCGAGTGGCAGCGGCCTGATCAATAACGCGCTTTAAGCTCCAAGTGCCCTCAATGCACAAACAAGCCCGCTGTCGTAACGCAAAGGATTGTTACGGAGAGAGCTTCACGCGTTTGCCGTTTCCTTGCATTAGCATGTGGTTTGGTGCGAACGGGTTGACTTATCGACACTCGAGGTCTAATAAGGAAGCTTCCCGCTCTCATAGTGGGAGGTTATCGTCTGTGTCGTGACCCTTGAGATCTAGGATAATTATCAGCTGGCTCTGTTGAGGGGGAAGGAGAGGATTGATTGGGTTTTCTCCAGAGACCGCGAGACTAAAAACAGCCGCGTGCTGAAATGCCAGCGCTTTGGCTTGGGCCTCCTCACGTTCCCAGCGCTGATCTTCCACTCGTGATTTCCCCGGATTTCCACTCCAGCTTTAATCCTGCCGAACACCTGAAGTCCTTCACCACAGCGGCATGTTGAAAAGCCTTTGGAATGGGGGAATTACGCTTCCTAGAGTTTCCCGATGGGCTATTCAGAGCACTTTCATGTGATTCTTAGATATTTCGTGTGGAATAAAAGGGATCTACACACAGCAACAACACTGTTAAGACACTCTCAAGACTCTCTCTGGGAGGTGGAGGCTTTCAAGTGCTGTATTCTTTAAAAGATAGATATATAAGAGGGTTTTTTTTTTTTTTTTAAAGCGATCAGTATTCACTTTTTTTTTTTACCTAATTAGCTATTGATTCTTTAATCATTTTTAAGTGTAACCGTTAGATATAGCCCAAAATCACAAAAACTATTATTATTGTTATTATCAAAAATATTGTTTTTGTTATTAATAGCAAACCGTTTTTAAGCGAATTATTTAAGGTTTGGTTGTTGTTTGTTGTTATTGTTTTATTTTTTTTGTCTTATGAAAATATTTAATAAATATTTTGTTAGTAGAACAAAGAAGTGTTAATATTAATAATATTAAGTTACAAATATTAATAATGGTAGTGTTTTTATTAAAATTGTTAATATTGTTTTAATCAGATAAGAATGCTAATAGGAAGAGAGATCAATATGTTTTTGAATTGATGCTGTATATAAAAGTATTATTATTTATTGACTTATTGATTTTAAGTTGTTAATAACTATAATGAAATACTTGTTTGCAGTTAATAACAACAACAAAATAAATTGAACAATATTTTCATTAAATATAAATAATAATAATAATAGATATAATAGTGTTGTAGCTATTGTTATACAAATTAAGTTTTTCAATAAATAAAAATGGGTTCTTCATATCGGTTATCGGCCACTTAGGCATAAAAATAATCTGTATTTGATGGGTCATGTGAGAAGGATCTGTCTGTGTTTGCATGTTGCAGCTGAATGAAATGATTCAGAATCCCGTTGAAGGACAGTTCTGGCAGGTGGACCACATTAACCCTGTGTACAGAGGAGGAGGACAGTGTTCCCTCGAGAACCTTCAAACCCTTTGTACCGTCTGCCATCGGATGGTACAGTATTTCATCCACACACACATTGTACCGTCTGCCATCGGTTAGATTTTTTTTTAATATAAATAATATTATATATGCATAATATTATTTATTAAATATTTAAGTATTTATTTATATAAATATTTAAAACAATAATCATTACTAGTTAGTTTTCTGTTTATTATTAGTGATTACATCAACATCTGTTGCGGGTTTGTTTTGCAGAGGACCGCAGAGCAAGCCAAAGACAGAAGTCAGATGAAACGAGACCAAGCCGCCTCCAAACTGGCCTCTGACATCACACGATTCTTCGTCAAGAAATGAGCCGATCTGTCTGCAGCTATTAAAAACACATATTCAGAGCAGCAAACAGGTGTTGTTTTGTTGGTGATGCGCCTGCGTTTTCCATGTCGGAGGCGTTATTTACCAACATCTGCAGTGTCTGAGGATTGTAATTTAGCCGATTGGGTAGCTGTTTATAATCACTGCTCTCAGCAAGAGAAAAATAACTTTTATATTCAATGTGTTCAACCATAAATTTGTTGGAGTCGTTAAATAAACATGCTACAGTCTCATTTATTCATCTTGTTCTACATTTAAACAAAAGCTGAGAACTGAAAATCTGAGTAAATGAGCTGATGTTCGTTTGGAGCGTACCATGAACTATTTGTGTTGCAGGTTTAACGCGAGCGCCGCAGGACGTGTTGGCGTGAGATGTTTCCAGTGTCTGCTGGGTTTTTTTGGGTCAGTGCAGAGATAGGAGGTTGTGTGGAGCAGCAGTCAGGCAGGACAGGATGTTCTGAGGGCCGGATGACTTTCAGTTTGTTTTTACAGTGTTGTATATATTGTGTGTTATAGATTATATATAGTGTGAGAGGGAGATTGGGAGGAGATTCAGGGTAGGTTATTCTTATACTGCTGAATACACTTACAAGAAACGGGTGTGTTAGTTGCATGCACATTTTAAACATCTTCACATTTGATTTGATTTGCGGGGTTGTTTTAACCTCTCTTGATAGTGTTTCGAATTTGATCAAATTCAACTGGAGAAAAAGATTTTGGGATTTGATGAGGTTAAACTGGAGAAAAACATTACCCAATTAGTACCAAAAAATAATAGCAGCAATCATAATACATACATGTACACACATATATATACACATTATTATATATATATATATATATAATACACATACATATACATACACACACACATATACATATAGACATACATATACATGTAAAGTTTTTTTCCCTCAAGTTCAAAATATATTTTAATATATGAATTATGCAAACATAGGATTACCATTTTTATTATAGCAATCATTTATAACTATAGTCACAATTTATAATTACATACAGTGTAAAATGCCGTTTATGAATTATATATATATATATAAATAACGGTTTATTTAATGTAGTTTATTAATTTAGACATCCAGTTACAGATGCATATAGTGAAATTACAACTATATATTACATGTATATACTTTAAGTACACACACAAGCTAAAATGTATATTTTATATAGTATTAAAATGTATTTTATATACCATTTTGAATCAAATACAGATTTTTTTTATATATTTTATATTTCAAATATGGAGGATTTTACATATATAGGTACTTATACAGCCTGTATCTTAAGTAAATATATAGGATTATTTGTTACCAGTAATATATAACTATATTATATACATAATATCATTTATATTATTAGACATTATATATACGCCTTTACAACTATATTATAATTCAGAATTTACATATTTCATAAAGATGATTTAAATTTTATATATTCAAGTATATATTCCAAATGTTCAACTATAAATTCTGATTTACACATTCCAAAGTACAGATACATTTTTAATGTATCAGATACATAATGCCTTAGCAGATAAAGATTTACCTGTGTAATGTTTGATTTAAAAAAAAAAAAAAAAAAAACACTTTTTTATTAAAAACCTTTGACCTATATTTTGATTATTTGGCACAATGCCATAAACATTAAATAATCCTTAAAATGAATTAAACAAATATTTGTGAGCATCCCATATACTTTTATTCCTTTAAAGTATTTTTTTTAACCATTTATGTATAAATGTTTTCAAATGAAAAAAGGTTTTTAGTGTGTGTGTATATATATATATATATATATATATATATATATATATATATATATATATATATATATATATATATATATACACACACACACAACGAATATATATATATATATCCTGATTATGTAGTTGTGTATGTGAAATATTTTAGTTTTTTTTTTTAGTTTTTCTTTGGTTGCATGTGTTTAGTTGTGAAAGGAGTTGTGAAAGTAATCCTTTTTTAAGGGCGTCGCAGAAAAGAAATTGCCTTGCACCAAAACTTTGTGTTATTTTAATCTGTCTCTCCGGAGTAAACTCAATAAAGGCTGGACTTTGTGTTATTGGGGTTGAGATAAAGGTTGGTTGTGGGGGGGAACAGACTTGAGTGATGCATATTGCCAAGGAGATGAGGGCATTTTTACAATCCCACTGTCTGTTCACAGTGATGCTGCCAGACAAATTAGCCGCTTAAAACCTGTCTCCCAAACACTCCTCCGCCGTCAGCCTCTGACCAAATCACTCGCACACAAATGAGAGAACGGAGGGAACGAAATGTTCATTTACAATTGATTTGTGTTCAAAATCAATCCTGTTTTGAAAGTAGAGCATTTTGGGAATATGTGTATGTTTTTATGGAATACTTCCAAACAGAACAGAGAAAAATCAGGATATGATTAACAGTCCATGTGTCCAAAGTAGAAGGAAACGTGGTCATTAGTGTGAGATTCTGTGGGAAGAGTTGAACTTTGGCATGTTACTTCAAGCATTATGTTCGTGTATTCCTGTAGAAGTAACATTTATTTTATGTGGATTGGTTGGTTTATGGGTTTGGTTGTTTAAGTACCTGTTTGGATAATCATGATGTTCTGTGACTTGTTCGGCCCCTTCGTGTTTTTTTTTGACTTGTTCGGCCCCTCCGAGTATCAAATGAGGCACAACCAAAATCACTTTTTCTGTCTGTCACAGTTTGTATAGACACGTCCATGTGCGTTTATTCTCTCACATCTCTGTTTTGTGAGTGGCCAAGCAGTCCTGAATGGACTGGATTCAGAATAACAAGGACACACAAACACGAGTGGCCAATCACGGCTGATTCCCTCGCTTTCCTGTCCTTTGAATCCCTGGTTTTGATCTTTTTCCGTTTGGTTCGCTCTTTACTCCGGCTTCAGAGGAAATGTAGCCTCTGACGTCTGAAACCTTAACAAACACACGCGCCTAAATTTACACATCTTTGATGTTGAGTTTATTCACTTATGATGAGGGTGGAAAAGAATGTATCATAATAGAAACGATAATATGATTGTAATATCTCTTATTATATTTGTTATTATGTATGTTTTATGTCTAACTATAACACCCAGCAGGATAGTATGCAGTAATTCAGTGCGCATAGAAAAAAATGGATCATAATTGACAAACCACTTGCAGTCCAGTTTAACCAGCTAAATACACTAAAAAGTATAACCAAAACACCTTATTTTTAAATCAATTTAGCATTTTTTTCCCCCATGATTTAACCCAAGAAAAGGTCATTAAAAGTTCCATACATATATTTTTGTGTAAATACATAATTTATGTATTTTAATAATGTAATGATTTATTAATTTATTAATTAACAATTTATAATAATCCCTTTTTAATTAAAAAAAATAATTATTTTTTATTATGTATATATATATATTAAACATAATATGAAATATATAATGTATATTCATTAAAAAAAAAATCCCCCACTAATCAGTTATATATATATATATATATATATATATATATATATATATATATATATATAATATATATATATATATATATATATATATATATATATATTACATTTTAAATTTTAAAATATATAATTTTATATAATATAAAAGTATATACTTTAAATTTATATATATTACATTAAAATACATCTCTATATAGTGATCTCCCCCCACAAATCTCTTTAGTCAAAAAAAAAAAAGGTATTTTATATAAACACTAATAAAAATAAATAATTCTGCCAGGACATTATCCATTAATTTCACAGTCATTTCCGTTAATCCTAAAACACAATGCCAATGCAGCGCAAAATTCAAATGCAGGTAAAATGCCAGAAGTTTCCTTCATATTAGTACAGTACTTTGTGTTCTACTTCAAAAACCTTTAATGGTTTTCTCACCATTGAAGACAGATATCAAATATAGCTTTTTAGAGGATGTGGCTCTTGGCACTTTCAAGTATTGCAAAACCAGTCATACACAAGTAGCTGACTTTGAAAGAGTGCTTGGGTCACTGAAAAGGGTTGACATGCCTGATGTCTCACTGTAATAAGGTGCTGCTGTCAATACGCTACGGCCCCAGTGAGTAATAGTCATTACTTCTCTGCCTGTCAAAGAAATCAAAGTTCACACCTGCAGACGCGGACCTACACACTCCCTGGCACACCTGCATGACTTTATTACTGATGAGAACAAAAGACCAGCAGCAACACAACAGCTTTAATAACGCTGAGACTGAGATATCCTGACACTTGAGACGGCGGCCTTGGGGATTTCTGAGGGAGGCCAAATTCAAATGACTTTTTGTGTTTCTTGTCGGGCGAATGTGACGAGGGAGAAAAGCGGACTAAATAATAACATGGCAGAAGGTAATAAAGTAGGTGACGTGTAACAGAAGTAGCGCTCCGGGGTAGGAGAGCTGCTAATGTCCGTCAAAGGATGTGCAAGAAGCCGCTTTTATGTCAGATGGTGGCTGATCTGAACCGGACACATCCTTTGAAAGTGCTTATAGCGTTTTGTGACACTAGGTGCAATGTCAGTCAAGTATTCACCTTACTTTAATGTAAGAGGCAGTATAGCATTTTTTTTTAAATTTGATGTGTTTGCTACGGAAGTCCATTTCCACCATGAAATGAAAAAAGTAAATAAAATAAAAAAAAGTAACCGACTTCATCTCAATTCAGAATTCTGATTTTCTTTTTTTTTCTTTTTTCAGAATTGCAAGTCAAACTCAGAATTACAATACATAAACTCAGAATTCTAACTTTTTTTCAGAATTATCAGATTTAAACTCGGAATTAAGAGATAATTAACTCAGAATTCTGACTTTTTTCAGAATTGTGAGATATACTCAGAATTGCTAGAAATAAACTAAGAAATGGCAAGGAATAAAAGTCAGAATTCTCTCATAATTCTGAGCTTGTATTTCAATTCTGGGAACAAAAAAATTCTGAACTGCGAGATATATTTATGTTTTTTATTCCAGAGTTTCCTGTGTCAGCCACGTCCAGTTAGTTTTGCTGTACAACAGTCGATTATGCTAGTATTTGTTACCATATTTTAAAATATGATAATAGCTTTGCAGTTTTTTGTTGTTGTTATTTAAGTTTAGCGTTTGAATTTTTTTATTTATTCTAGTTATTTTAAGTTAATAGCTTGCTTCTGTGTTGAAAAAAAATAAGATGGCTAGTAACATAGAAACTGTTATGAAAGACTGTGATATGTAAAGATCAAGTGTGCTGATCTGAGAGATGGTGTCTGTTTCTAAGGGAACACTGAGCATCTTGGCAAAGTCTCAAACTTTTCTCTGTGTAAAATTTTTTGATATGTTTTGATATTTTTAGTTGTTGTTATTATCTGGAAGTGTAGCATTGAAATGAATGACAAGATTAAATGAAAATGGAATAGAGATGCCATGCTAACTGATATTAGGGATGCAATGTAATGTTCAACTAGTCTTCCAACAAGTTGATTGGTGAGGTCAGCTAATGGCAGTGGCGATGCTGTAAAGGCAATGGATTTTGATGACTACATTTTGCTGTTTTTTTCGGCGTCTCGTTCAATGAGTATTTGCATTTTTGTTTAAACTGGTATTGAACACCAGAAGTAATTTTAAAAAGATTGGTTAGCCAATGAACCAAAGGCAGGTTTCCTTGGTTGTGTGTGAGTGTGTATGTTAAAAATTATATTGTTCAAAATAATATTTTGAAATGCAAATAATGTTTTGTTATATATAATCTCGTCCCCTTGGAATTATAAGGTTCTATCTGACATTTTTGTCAAAATCGTGGTATTCACATATTCTTATTCTGTGACATTTTATTTATATTATGTGATAGATTTTTTAATGTGGTGTACATTTTGGGACTTTAAATTTAAAAAAACAAAAAAGTTGTATCTATACAGTCGAATGGAATGCAAAAACTTTGAAGCTCAAAATCTCAAAACTACTCGGAATGCAGATAGAACCTTATAATTCCAAGGGGACGATATATATATATATATATATATATATCTATATATATATATATATATATATATATATATATATATATATATATATGCATATACTGTGTATATAGATATAGATATAGATATAGATATAGATAGATAGACTCTTTATCTCATTTAAATAAATAATAAAAAATAATCCCCTAATAGTAATCTTTCATATTATTTCAATAAATGTAACATATTTTAAAATATATTCATGAAAGAAATTTAAGTTTTTATATAGATGCAATATGTAATTTAGCACTAATAAATCATATTTAAGATTTTTAAATTCGATTTTTTAATCATTTATATAAATAAAATATTTACATTTTTTATATAACATTTATATATAACTAAATGCATTAATGTATGTTTTTTAAATATTAAAATAATTATATTCAATTTTATTTTATATATGATAAAAATGTAAATATATATTATTATTCAATAATCAATAATAAAATAATCTATATTTGCTCATTAAAATATTTAAATATAAATATTATCGTTATATATTGGTATTTATATTTTGCTATATTAACTGATCCAGGAACAGCACAACCTGGGCAGTTTCTGATCCATCTAATTATTTGACTTTGTTTTTACATAGTTCTGTGATAGTCTGACTATGCATTGAACTGACTCTCTAATAGTATGGCGAGGAAAGGGCCAGGAACAAAAAAAAAAAAAAAACAAAAAAAAAAAAACACAACATCGAACGTCTCTATAGGCGCCAAGCTAACACATAAAACAAGCGATTGTGAAGAGTCTGGTGTTTGGGATGAGGGTTTTTTGGGAGGGGAAAGAAGATTTGCATGTAATTTGTTCTTCCAATACCTCGTTCCCTGCGTAAACCATTAATCTTCCTTAAACTCCCGTGCAGAGGAGACCTCATTAGTTAACCAAAAAACAGGCGAAATTTGCTGCACTAAGCACATTATCTCTCACACGCACACACAAACATGGAAATTTGGAGGCCAGTTCTCCCTAAATGAGTTTCTAATGACATCCAGCACATGGATGGTGAAGCATCAGTGTTCTGGACGCCAGCGGCCGCCCCGAGGAATAAAAAAAGACTGCGAAGTGTTCAAAAAATGCCTAATGGGTGTCATTTGCTAATGTGATTATATTTACAACAGGATGACTGCCGTTTCCTTACAACACTGGTGGTGGTCTCTGTTTATTTTACACGCTCAGATGTTTGTCGCACGGTGTGCGTGGCGTTTGCTAGATAATGACCAAAAACACAATCAGTCCTATCAGTGGGGATTAGACATGAAAATAAGGCCGTTTATGATTCACGCTACCTGCGGATGCTTAATGGATAAGGCTCCGGCTGTTTCTCTTACGTGGCGCATTTTAAATTCACACTTCAATTACATCTTTGTATAGGCCGTATTAGGTGTTGGGGGAGGGATTTTTGGCAGCTGACCGTATTAGGGACAGTTCTGAGAAAGTAAAAAAAAAAAAAAAAAAAAACGTCTGCGAGTGTGAAAGAATATAATTTCTATTAAGTTTATGAAACTGCCATAATAAACAGCTATTTACTAAATGGCCAGCTGATGCAGACTGAAGCGTTGGAGGGATAATGGCGTAAAGGAATTGTTTTAATGCGAGTATCACTATTAATATTTGCTCATAATTAGTGTAAGTGGATCAGACCGAACTTCTAACATCAAACCAAAGCTCTAATCAAACCAAAGCTCTAACCCAAAGTTTTCCCGCACTTTTTGTGCTACTGATATGAATGAGGCCTCAAATTATGTTGTTTGGGTAGATTATGAATCAGTGGAAAAATCCCACCCCGTTCACACCAAGAACGATAACTAAATTAGCGTCCACACCAACCGGCGAGAATGTTGTTTATTATAAGTGCGTGCTGATGTTTTGTTGTCTGACGCTTTGCACAAGCCATTTAAAGTTGAGTGGATTCTGACCAGCTGTTAAATGTTTTATCCATCATCATCATCAATCAAAAAAAAAAAAAAAAACAGTTTTGAATATGATTTCACCAATATCATTCCTCTGTTTCATTAACTGTAAAGTCGTGGGTTCTTATAATATTAGAACTATTACTAAAACTTTATAGTTATCCTTATATTTCAGGATTGAACAGGCCCTCACACTGAATGACGGACAGGAGGCCGTATCTGGAGACTAGAATAAGATAGGGGCATTTTAACAACACCATTTTCAACTATAAGAAAAACGTTTGCCATGTTTTGGACATTTATTTACATGACAGCTGTGGTTTTGGGTGCCTGAAAACTTTGATCACAGGGTTTCAAAGTCGAGTTTTTGAAAACTATACCGTTGTTGTCTCTGTGTGAACTACAAAAACGTGAATTTTGTGAAAATGGTGACGTCATGCGCAACACGTATTATGCATTCAGCCCTTCTTTAGGTATGCGTGCAGGTGCATAGTGTTTCTTTACAAATGGCATCGCCAAACTACTGGGCATGATAATACATAGTCATTTTTGCAGATCCGTCTGAACGAGAATTGTTTTTGACAATGTTGTCATCTGCACACAAAACTTCCATTTTTAATATGTCATCGTCTTGTAAACGTACATAGAGACTTGAGGATGGGCTCTTTTGGCTGGTAATAACCACTCAGCCAATCACCCTAGACAGAATAGCAAGCAAAAATCATATTCTTAATAGATATTTGTCTTATTTATCAGTTGAAACATCTGAAAAGTTAGTGTTACTCAGGAAGCAACATTAGCAAACACATTAAGGCTTGTTTTGTGGGAATGGCTTTTAATATCTGGTTTTTTTTCACTTGTTTGAAATAAACAAATTAACAAAAGTGAAAAGAAAAAGACAAAAATATTCAAAATACTATCAAGTCACCCTGTCCACATAAAGACATGAGTGATGCATCGCATCCAAAGCACATAGAGGCTGTAGTGATGTATTTTTGTGGGCAAAATCCTTACACATTACCCTGGTTCCCGCAGCTAAAACCCAATGGCATACTTTTATTGGCTTTTGGGATTATTGCAGAAAACAAGCTCTTTGGTAACAAAAGCTTAGGATTCTTATTTCTTACACATTTTGTTCATTAGGATCATAATCTTTACAAACTTGTATGATTTTTTGACAATGGAACCAGAGCTAAAATGCTAACTCGTTTCTAGGTTTTGGCCTACAAAAGAAAAAAAAAAATAATTCTGCTGCACTATATAGAACCGCTTTGTGATCAGCATTACAGAGTGTTTATGCTGGATGCAGCACAACTAAATGCCTTGTATTTTTGACTTACATCGTGTCTACACCAGATACGAGCAGCATGAGGTATCAATAGAACCCATTATAATCAGTGATGCGGTCTTGGACTGAATGGGTGGATCCCGTGGACAGTAAAACTGATTGCCTTGTTCCATTTGTGATACGACTTGTTTCGTGTACTGACCACAAATTACAGATGATCGTTTGCAACTGTCGCTTTTTCATGTCCGGTGTAGACACAGTGTTACTCTACGTGCTTTTGCTACTTTCTGACAACATGGGGCTGATAAAATGGATTTGGAAATGTAACTCACTCATCCTGTGTGGCACACACACAAAAAAAAAAATTCTGATTTTTGGTCATTCTATTTGTCCTTTTAGACACACACACCCACTGTGAGCGGCTATTGTATTAACAACTTATGAAGTGTTGGCTCCTCTATTTTTGCAGTAGACCACATCGAGCAACACCCTAGACTAAACCATCCACAACACTAAAGCATATAAAACAGTTTTTTTACATACAGCGGCTTATAAACCTTTAAGATGGGTTGCCATTTTGAGACCACATGGCCAGCCACATTCACAATTTGAGTTGATAAAACAAACTTTAGATTGAACATTCCCTCATTTTCTAGAGGCACATTAACTTGTTGCACACTTGTCAATCCTTAAGGGAAGTTTTCAACCAGAAAATGTGAAAATTTGATGTTGATCTTACCCCCCAGGACATCCAGAGATGTACAGTAGGGGACTTTGGTTTGCTTTCAGTAGATCACAAATGAAGATTTTTAACTCAAACCGTTGCAGTCTGTGTCAGTCATATAATGGAAGTGGATGGGAGTCACAGCTTGGAAGTCAAAGAACAAACAAAACCAAATTAAACCCTGTGGGCTCGTGATGATACAGTTGATGTGTAAAGACACGAAACGATCGGTCTGTGCAAGAAACTGGAACTTTCCCGAGTGCATTCTCAACAGCAGTGGGTGCGTGACGCGTTCGTTGCTTTCTTTCTTTACGGCAGATTGCAGACGGAGACTTATAATTGCATTACCGCCAACCGCGTCTCTCAAATGGCATCATTCACACTCCCTAATTGAGATTGTAGCATTAGTGGTCAATGGTCCATTTGAGAGATAGGAAGTAAGTAAGTAAAAGTTTATTTATATAGCACATTTTATCACAGCAAAGCTGACCCAAAGCGCTGAACAAAGTCAAAGATAAACATAAAATAAACAAAACAGATGATACAGTAAAACAGATGGAACATAGATAAAAATCAATTTAAAATGCCTGGAATAAAAAATGTTTTCAACTTCACTTTAAAAGTTGTGATAGAAGGTGCAAGCCGAATGGTCCAGTGGAAGTTGGTTCCAGAGACGGGGGCCGCAATAGAAAAAGCCCTATCACCCTTCGGTTTTAGAGGCTTGAACGAGGGACAACTAAAAGAGCTCTATCAGAAGATCTTAGAGATCTGGAGGATGAAACCTGAATAAGATGATCTGAGAGATAAGATGGGGCTTGACCATTAAGAGCTTAAAAACAAACAACACAAATTTAAATTGAATTCTAAAATAGACAGGAAGCCAATGAAGAGAGGCTAGTTAGAACTGGTGTAATGTGATCTGTTTTCTTTGCCCCAGCAACAGCCTTGCAGCAGCATTTTTTGTACCATCTGCAAGCGTGGCAAATGGAGGACTGAGGAATGGACCCAAATAAAGCAGTAATTGCAGTAGTAAAGGGACTGACCGGCTTTTCAAGGCGGGAGGGTAATAAAAGCATGAATGACTTTCTCACGTCATTAAAAGTTAAAAAATGATTTTAGTCCTCGAGATGATCCGTAACTGAACAAAAACGGTTCTTGACAACTGTATTAATTTTGTTTAGTTAAGCTAAAGTTCAGAGTCCAAAATAAACACCAAGATTTCTGACCTGGGAGGGAGACTGAGGGGAAATTCTTGCCAAGCTCATGGAAGCAAAGAAGACGACAATGTCATGCGCCGTCTGAAGAAGGGGACGAATGTGCTCAGGACCTGTTGGACATTGTGCGGTGAATCAGAGGTAAAAAAACCCCAATATAAATCGGTTTTATTTCTTGTACAAGACCGATTGTTTCAAAAAAGCCATGATTCCCATGCACTTACATTAGATGACTGACAGACTGCAACGGTTTGAGTTAAAAATCTTTCACTTGTGTTCTACTGAAGAAACAAAGTCACCTACATCTTGGATGCCCTGGGGGTAAGCAGATAAACATCAAAATTTCATTTTCTGGGTGAACGATCCCTTTAAGTCATATCATCATGGCAATCCAGAGCTGTAGGGGGCAGCAGAGAGGTTAATGCTGTAGTGTAGTTAATAAAGATTATTGTGAAATTGTCAAATCAAATATTGTACATATTAATAAACAAAAAACATTTAGTTTGGTTATTAATAATAACCTTTTTTTTTTTTTTTTTTGTTTTTTTTTTGTATTTTTTTTCTAATTTCTCTCTTTCTTTCTTTTTTTATTGCAGTTTTTGTCTAAAAAAAATAAAACTGTTTGGTTACCAACATTCTTCAAAATATCTTAATGGTTGTGTTTACAACAGAGGAAAAAAAAAACTCATACGAGTTTTTGGAACAACATGAGGGTAAGTAAATGGCAGAATTTTAATTTTTTGGGTGAACTATCCAAATACCAGATGTGCCTCAACCCTAGTGGAAAAGTTTAGAGTTTTCCAGCTTATTGAGTTCTTGATGTTCTGTGGTTGAGCACATCACACATGTACCTCCTTCTCTCCTAAAAGTGTTTGCTTTAGTTTTGTTCCACACTCAGAATTAGTTTGAGAGTCATCGCAGCTGTTTCGGGGTTCAAACCCCCCTGAGTCGTTCGCAACGGGAAGGGAGGTCCGTTGTACTCTGTGACACCGCAGTCACGTGCGCTAGATGAACTAAATGGGTCGGCCAGCACAGTCCTCTTAGCCATAATTAGTTCAAAGCCTCTCAATTATGGATGAAACAGCAAGTCAATCAAAAAATATTTGAAAAGTTTCATCACCACAATTTTTATTATTTATTTATTTTTTTAAATAGGAGAATCCATGACCTGATTTGAAAAAACTCTGCACACCACGGTCAGTACAAACATCTTTTTTTTTTTTAGGAGAATCTGTGAACTGATTTGAGTAAAATCTTCTGACAGGTTTAAGTATGTAGATGTTTGAGGTTTAATTGCATTTTCATGGCATACGTATATTTCACTGATTACAAAGAAACTCCATAGTACCTGAGTTTCTTGTAAAAACATGCTCCAAGAATCCTTATTTACGACTTTAAAATTAGTTGTGTATATATAGCCAATAGTTTGACTAAATATTACACAATTGCACAATAAGATAGACATTATAATATTGTTCTTTCATCAAATAAATGAATATGAGTTTAAATTAGTTAATTTCATAACTTTGGTATTGACGTTGTGATGTTTGTTATTAAAAGGTTTGTGACTTTTAATTACGTTCGTTAATATTGTGTAAAATCCCATTAAATACAGAACCAGAGTTCTTTAATGAAGTCATCCTAAAGGAAGTTACATCATTTTGATTGGAAAGAATTTAAATAAACAGTATGTAGTTTTGTTTATTTTTGTGACTTAAAATATGATATGGAAGCCTGTTTTCTGTCTACGGGGATATTTAAAAAAAAAAAAAAAAAAGTCAGCAGAATTTTCATTTTTTTGATTTATTTCTATTCTATATTGGAAACCAAAACAGCAGAATTGGCAGATGTAAACTCAGAATTCAGAGAATGGAAACCAAAACAGCAGAATAAAAAAAAAAAAAAAAAGTCAAACGACTCTGAGATATAAACTAAGAGTTTTATGTGATGAAATTCATCCTTTCCCATGTCCTTGCACTTCCCCCGACACGTTTCCCTCTCCCCACGATCTGCTCAGCAAACACAGCTAATAGAAATCATTACCTGGCCCACCACACACACTCTACAAGCCATTACTACCAATCTGTGTCTGAACGACAGCGCGGGTCTGAGGAACAGCCAGACTATCACTCACCCGCCGGCTCCAGGCTAACAAGTTGTTAGCTGTCTGTGTCTGGAATCATTGTGAGTGATTGTTTTTGAATCACCTTCATGTGTATGAACACAAGCTGCATTTTGTGTGTGTATGTGTACTTGATTGCGCCAGCTTGGCCATGTTGTAAAAAACTTAATTTGTATGTTGTGATGTTGACATTTTTAATTTTTTTTGTTTTTTTTGTATGTGTGATTTGAATTTGTGAAAATTTGTGGGATAATTGTTGTGATGGTGTCTGACCATGTGACCATGTATCATTTTGTTTGTATGTGACTCTGCAATCAGCACATTTTTTCTTTTACTGTTTGTGTTCCCTTCATTTTATTTTTTTTATTATTATTTTTTAATCGGCTGTAAAGTTTTATGACTGATAATATTTGCCTTATTTTTTTTTCCTTCATTAGTGTTTTTATATTGTTTGTATGAAAAATACTGCGAAAATGATTTTATGGTGTGTGTATATATAATAGATATTAAATTATAGTAGATATATATATATATATATATTATATAAGTATCTATATATATATATATATATATATATATATATATATATAGTTACAATGACGTTCTATGTAATTGGACAACTGAATTGCTTTTTTAAACGGTTGAAATGCAAAAACTTTTTTCTTGTGTAAATGTCAACATAATGATATATTTTTCCTCCAAGTAAAAAAGTAATTTCTAATTTTGAACATTACTTTGTAAATAAAGAGAACTGTAAAAAATATTTTTTACGATTTTTTTTTGTCATTGTTTTGCAATGATTTATAGATTGTTTTACGATTGAAATGCTGTTTGCATGTATGAATTCATTTTAATTAGTAACATTTAAAGCAGTACAGTTTTAATATTTTAAAAAATAAAATTATTATACTGTAGCATTTTAAATAATCCAATGTCTGGCAATAAAACAAGTACTGAGGTAAAGATGTATAATATTCTTGCTTATTATTAATAATATTCTTTTGCTTTATATTATCTATATATGATACATATATATATATATAGCTATATATCTACTATATATATAAGATATATATATATAAATATAAATATAAGTGTCAGAGTGTAAACAGTGTCAGTACGATTCAATACTTGTGATATTTTGGCAGAAAACTACTGTTACCATGGTAATTCCTATCAGAGTAGCTACCGCACAAAAAAAGTGGGACTGCAGATCCGAATAGTTTTAAACCCGGTCCTCTCCGATTGTTGAGTCAGCAGGGACAGACAGCGAAAACTGAGCTCGGATCAGCATATTGGCTCTAATATACTGGTTAAATATGAGCTCAGCAGGTCCCAGAGCAAAGCTTTGATTAAATCAGCGTCCACGGAGAGGCTGCGTTTCCACACAAATCTGATTTGCTCCCTCCAACTCGCCTTTTTCCGCATCGCCGGGGCAAGAAAACCACCAAGATTGTGAGAAGATTATCTCAAACCTCATTCCTAAACAAAGCTCCGCTTGAAAAGTTCAAATCTCGAGAGGAGAGCCCCGCGAAGCCGTCCAAGACATATGAGGAAAATGACGGCCGTGGATCCAACTCCATCTAAACTCAATATAGACTCTTATTTTAGAGAAACTGCTGAAATGATGAACAACAACGGGTTCCTCGACAAGCCGTTCTGTCACGTGACGCAACGGACCAAATCTATCATAATTCTCCGGCGGAGCGGGAACGTGACATATTTACGTTTTGTTTCCGAAGACGGAGTAATATTTTTTACTTTCTTTTTACAGTCTCCAATCCCGCCGTACTGTCACTAAACTGTCTTGTTACATATCAAAACTAGTTTTTAGACTTCAGAATTGACACAAATGGTTTAAAATTGCCGTGTTGTGCAATTTAAGAGTACTTAAGGTCAGGAACCGCGAAAACACGGTTTCGGTCTGACAGAAGACAAAGAAGAGAGATTTCCACTCTGCCTTCCATTAGGAGGAACATAAGAAGCTGTTAATTTTCAATGGAGCCGTCAGTCAAAATCTATCTGCAGAGGGTATTATGAACATAATCAGAGCTGAGTAAGTTGTCCTAAGTTACCACACTCCCACACAGTGACTTTACAGACACATACATCATTCCCGCTTCATTCAAGGCACCTTGACAGCTCAATATTGTACTGAATGAAATGTCCCCATCTCCATTCATCCACAAGGAAGGAAGGAAAGGTGAGGGGAAGAAAGTAGGAAGGAAGGACATGAGAAAAGGAAAAGGAAGGGAAGCATGGAAACGAAAGCCAGGAGAAGCTAAAACTGACATGAGATTCTAATGAGCATTTCTTACTTTCTTAAAGAGCCCATGAAATGAGTGCAGTTTACTTTTTTGGACACTTGAGATGATTACAAACTGGAAGTTGCCGCTTTTTACATAACATCAACCATAAACTTTGTGTGAGAAACAACTAAACTATTTGTTAATCGCTAGCAGGTGGTATTAGTGGGAGGGACGTTTCTCTGTCAAGAGAGAATTTGATTGGTCCGATGTTTAAGTGCAAAGCGATTCGTTGATCTTTTCGGGTTTTGTTTTCATTGGAAAAGAAAAATTCGGACTGTGTATATCGGTATAAGTTTGTTCCTTTGTCAGCGTTAGGTGTTGTGTTAGAACGACTTTTCCAAGCGA
The DNA here is from genome assembly GCF_018340385.1 of Cyprinus carpio. NCBI lineage: Eukaryota > Metazoa > Chordata > Actinopteri > Cypriniformes > Cyprinidae > Cyprinus > Cyprinus carpio. Next base: position 6,217,936 of record NC_056593.1, on the reverse strand, counting down.
ATAAACGATAAAACGAAAACAAAACGATAAAAACAAGTGGAATCCACCGACTTTAACAAGCGTGAGCACTGAAAGCAGAAGATAAAACAGAGCGTTATTGTCCATTGGTGTGGATGCTAATATAGCTATTGTTATAGTTATCGTTATCGTTTGGCAAGAACGTCCTTTAAAGGCCACAAGCTCTTGATTTAAGAATAGTTTTAAGTAATAAATGTTCCTAGTCTTATTTTGCGCAACTGAGCAGTGAATGTTATTGTAAAGAAAATGAAAAAGTCTGAATGTTTTCGCAACAAAATATACAGGTCCTTCTCAAAAAATTAGCATATTGTGAAAAAGTTCATTATTTTCCATAATGTAATGATAAAAATTAAACGTTCATATATTTTAGATTCATTGCACACCAACTGAAAATTTCAGGTCTTTTATTGTTTTAATACTGATGATTTTGGCATACAGCTCATGAAAACCCAAAATTCCTATCTCAAAAAAATTAGGCATATTTCATCCCGACCAATAAAACAAAAGTGTTTTAATACAAACAAAAAAGTCAACCTTCAAATATTATGTTCAGTTATGCACTCAATACTTGGTCGGGAATCCTTTTGCAGAAATGACTGCTTCCATGCGGCGTGGCATGGAGGCAATCAGCCTGTGGCACTGCTGAGGGTTATGGAGGCCCAGGATGCTTCGATAGCGGCCTTAAGCTCATCCAGAGTGTGGGTCTTGCGTCTCTCAACTTTCTCTTCACAATATCCACAGATTCTCTATGGGGTTCAGGTCAGGAGAGTTGGCAGGCCAATTGAGCACAGTAATACCCATGGTCAGTAAACCATTTACCAGTGGTTTTTGGCACTGTGAGCAGGTGCCAGGTCGTGCTTAAAAAACGAAATCTTCATCTCCATAAAGCTTTTCAGCAGATGGAAGCATGAAGTGCTCCAAAATCTCCTGATAGCTAGCTGCATTGCACCCTGCCCTTTGATAAAACACAGTGGACCAACACACCAGCAGCTGACATGGCACCCCAGACCATCACTGACTGTGGGTACTTGACAACTGGACTTCAGGCATTATTTGGCATTTCCTTCTCCCCAGTCTTCCTCCAGACTCTGGCACCTTGATTTCCGACTGACATGCAAAATTTGCTTTCATCCGAAAAAAAAAAAACTTTGGACCACTGAGCAACAGTCCAGTGCTGCTTCTCTGTAGCCCAGGTCAGGCGCTTCTGCCGCTGTTTCTGGTTCAAAAGCACACCGCCTGTGCACGGTGGCTCTGGATGTTTCTACTCCAGACTCAGTCCACTGCTTCCGCAGTCCCCCAAGGTCTGGAATCGCTGGTCCTTCTCCACAATCTTCCTCAGGGTCCGGTCACCTCTTCTCAAGTGTGCAGCGTTTTTTGCCACACTTTTTCCTTCCCACAGACTTCCCACTGAGGTGCCTTGATACAGCACTCTGGGAACAGCCTATTCGTTCAGAAACTTTCTGTGTCTTACCCTCTCGCTTGAGGGTGTCAATGATGGCCTTTGGACAGGTCAGGTCGGCAGTCTTACCCATGATTGCGGTTTTGAGTAATGAACCAGGCTGGGAGTTTTTAAAAGCCTCAGGAATCTTTTGCAGGTGTTACAGTTAATTAGTTGATTCAGATGATTAGGTTAATAGCTCGTTTCGAGAACCTTTTCATGATATGATTAATTTTTTGAGATAGGAATTTGGGGTTTTCATGAGCTGTATGCCAAAATCATCAGTATTAAAACAATAAAAGACCTGAAATATTTCAGTTGGTGTGCAATGAATCTAAAACATATGAAAGTTTAATTTTTATCATTAGATTATGGAAAATAATGAACTTTTTCACAATATGCTAATTTTTTGAGAAGGACCTGTACAAACATTGACTACCTACGATACGACTATCCTGCTAATTTAAAATGCACAAAAGTTTAATTCAAAATAGTAGTTTTTATTATAAACTTTACTCGTTTTACTGTGCGCAATTCACCAATGTTATGACAACGAAGGAATCTGATTTTCCGTGACTAAATAAACCAACTTTCTTTAATTTTTAGCTACTTTTCACAATCCAATCAAATCCTAGTGGCCAACAGTTAGCACTCTCCAAGTACTACGGACCTCTTTAAATCCCCAAATGTGCTAAACTTTTCTCAGGGTAGCTAATAAGCAGACAGGCGGCACTTGCCCTACATGAAGAGTGATTTATAAGTGTGTAAGATGAGGAAGATTACATTTTGATGTTAGATGCAGATGCTAACAGAAGATAGTGTGTCAAAACACCTGGTTTATTACCAGGCAACGTAAAAAACACTGACATTCTTCATAAACTAGATCGGCCTCTCACGGGGAACAAGTTGGTTTTTGATGTCTGTGTTGGTTTGATCAGACCACATGTATCTGAACTGCTGGATGCTAGATACGCATAACTCAAGAGCACCACCTGGTGGTCAGGAGAGGAAATGCACTTGCTCTACTGAGGGCTGATGCTAAATGGATTTTTCAAAATGGAAAACTACCATACTATTATTCATGTAGTATGTGTGTTCTCGCTATGTATGAAAAAAAATGACCCTATGCAGTTGCCAAAATGTGCAGTATGCAAAAAAAAAAAAAAAAAAAAAGCATTTGAAGTAGCTTACTGATCGCTTCCCTCAGCAACTTGTATGCTTATATTGCAGTTTAAACATGTCAGTTTTGAGCCCCGTCTGTGGTTTGGGACAAGGAAAGCCGGCAGGATATGACATCATGATTTAACCTGCTGTTTTACTGGGACTGCAATCTTCCAGCAGATATGCTGATCTTCAAAACGTTGTTTATAGGGAGCTGTGTAAGCATATGGCTTGCGTAGAGGAACAAAACCTGCAGTTTTTTGAGTGAGCAAGGTGATATTTTCTTTTACTCGACTAGTTTTTTTTCTCAAAAAATCAGACATCAGAACATTTATAAACTTCAGTAGTTCTGAAACCAGGTTTACTTTCAATTTAGTTTCAATTACTACTTAAAATAAGCTGTAATATTAGCCTAGAATGTTGGCCTAATCAGACTATCACTAATTGACATTAAGAATGCGTATTAAAATCTATTTAAAAAAAATGCACATTTATAACTATTAATATATTTTGAAAAATTAAGATGACAAATTTTGATAAGCAATTTAGTTTGAATTATTACATTTAAAATAAGCTTTAATAGACGAACATCAATTTACAATGAAAAAAATAATAGGTATTAATTTAAACTTTACAACCATTAAAACAGAAACAAGATAAGACAACTTATTTTATTTTATTTTATTTTTTTTTTATTATACAATACATAATATATACAGTATCAGATCTAATTCTATAATAAAGAACTGTGGCATTCCAAATAAAATAAAATCAAGACAGAAACCTAAAAGTTTCATACAGTTCTAACGGTGGGCAAACACTGAGGCACAAACCTTTGGTATCTGGTGAAAGGAGGTTACAACAGCACAACAGGAGTCTAGGCCACATCTAGAGTGAGTTTCTCCTTGTAATCCACATCCAAAACCTTCAAACGCTCTTAAAGCTGTTCTAAGAGCGCTGAACAGAGAACAGGAAGTTGACTGCTGGTTTGTTTGAATGGCAGCCCACTTACTAACCAATCAGAATCAGCAGCCAGGGTGGGGAGAAGACAGGAACAGAAATCGAATCTTAAATACTGAGATCATAGGAAATGGGACAGATAGACACAACCTGAAGATAGACACAACCTGCTAAAATCTCTATCGGACAGTTTTAAGGCTCGACGTACACCATGATGAACAGAACAGATCAGCTGAGAATTCTGGGATGCGATCTTGACCATTCAAGCTTGGCGCACAAAGCAAAACAGAAAAAATACCCACTTCTTGCCGAAAAGCCATTTTGCTTTCCACTATTGTTAAGTCTCAAAAAACCCCAAAAAAATTACAAGCGTAAGGTCTTCAAAATCGTAAGACACAACAGTTACTACGCAAAGGACCCTGGGCATGATGTCGTCATCGGTTCAGCTTTCTAACAGAGGGTAACAACATAAAATAGTTAACTTTACAGTACATTAAGATTTACAATATATGGAAAGCGATATAATGGAATCTGTGTACAGGCATTTTTGCGAAATTTCAGCTAAAATTTTGCGAAGTTACGTTTTGACTGACAATTTCGCCTTTAGGAAACTCCAAACCTGAGCATTCGTGAAATATAATTAGATATAGATATATCGATACAAATAACAGTGAACAGATATCTGCACCTTCCTTTTGTAAACAGTCACACGTTTCTATTTTCATCCCTTTGAAAAATGAAAAACAAACAAACAAAAAAAAAACAGTGAATCAAGCATGAAGTGATTAACATACAAATATTCACTTTATCACATTGCGTTTTTCCAACTAAAACTGGTTAAAATTGCCAGAGGCATTTCGCAGTCTCTTTAGCAAGCTCTACGACTCTGAGGTTTTAAAATCATGAATTTGCAAATATTGTTTACACGTTTACACTAAAACGCTGTTACAACCTTCACTTTGTAGTTTTTCTTTAAATTCAGTGATAAAACATGATTAAATCAAAGAGACTATGACATGTAACGGATGAGTGATTCTTGCATAAAATTAGCTCAAGAACGAAAATCTTACGTTTTACGTAAAAACGTCAGTTTTTCTGCTAGTTTAGAAGTTGTGTGCATTTAATAGGGAATCAAGCATATTAAAAGTGTCTTCATAATCCATGTGTGGACCGTTATTTATTAAAGCAGCATTGGGCTCAGAACTCTGCCCCTCCCCCAGCCTCCTGTCAATTTTTGCCAACTGGGCGTGGCCTATAGGTTGATTGACAGATACGGAGGCAGAGGAGGAGTGGCTCTTGGAAGATCGATGAGATTTGGATGAATGGTGGTGATGGTGGTGGCTACCGTGCGAGTGTGACGAGTCGTGTCTCGCCATTTTGTGTGACGAATGTTCGCGATGTTTCTCGCGGCTCGAACGAGGACTGTGACGGCTCTTACCACTGCTGCTACTTTCAGACGAAACCTTGATCTTCATTTTCAGCTCTTCTTGACTAGCGGAACCATTTTCTAATGAGGAAGGGTGGCGCCGTTTTAGTGACCCGCTCTTTAACGATCGCTCCGGTACCTGCTGTTGTGAATACTTCACCCTGATTGACGTAGACGGTTCGGACGATAAATGTCCGTGTTTTCGATGCTGGTCGCTATCCTCTTCTTCGTGTCTGCGTCTTTGCTCTAATTCGGCCGCGTGTTTTTCACGGTATTTCTCTAGAGTGAGTTTCTGAGGGGCGAGAGCTGCCAAGGCATGTCCGTGTTTGCTCGCCTGCACCCCCTGGAGTGCGAGAAATGCATCCGCGCTCTGGGATATTGGTGCAGGAAAGCTGAAAGCAGAGCTCTGCAGGTCTGACAGACCGTTGAGTGACATCGATGCCCCATCCAATGGGAAAGAGGTGGATGGTTCGGAATACACGTCCCCTTTAAAGTCACACATGCCCCCCATGAATGAACTGTCCTGGCTCAGAGTTGTCTGGAAGGAACCGTCTAAAGATTGGTTGTCGAGTTTTGGTTTCTTTGCAGCCTGATTGGCCTAAAATGAGAACAAAAATAAACAAACATTAAAATTGGTCCACTACTTGACTGATTGCTATTAAAATGTTAGCACAAAAATCTATAATGATTTTATTTTTAATTTGGTGAAATTTTTTTCCATACAAACATAAGTATTTATACATACCCGCCAGTTTCTGATTCTTTTTAATCTGCTTGGTGTTTTTTCCAAGATCTGGAGAAACTCGTGAGTCAGGTCTACAGAAACAGAGAACATACAAAATATACAGAATATTAAAACATAAAAATCAAGGTGCAGCAATTACTTGACAAAAATGTCAATTTGAAATGCATCCCTTCGAAAAAGATAAATTTGAGGTGCTGGTATTACTTGACAAAAATGTCAATTTGAAATGCATCCCTTCGAAAAAGATAAATTTCATAATTAAATGGATTTTTATTTGATTCTAGATTGAAGTGATTTTTCAGTTTTTAGGTAACCATAATTTATAAAAAAATATAAAAAAAAAAAAAAAAAATTCAAAATGGATTTTTAATTTAAGTGATTTTTAAATTTTTAGGTAGCCATATGATAATTTTTTTTAAAAATGTTAAGTTGGTGGGAATCTCCCAGTTGGACCACTTGCAGGCCAGATGAATGCAGACACATGCCACCACTGTGGGTTTGTGCTGCAGACAGAAGGTAGTCAGGTGCAGACTGCAAGAGAGACAACAGCACAGAAAACACAGAGAAAACACTCCATTACACAACAGAAGACATGAGAAACGCTTTCCTAAGATCCTGACTTCATAATCCTAAATTCATTTCCATTCTTCTTAGTTCATCAGAATTATCATGATTATGTCAAAGCTGATCATCCAGTCAGGTGTGTGTTTTGCAAGTACGTTGTTTGTCTGGTCAGCTGTAAGACAAAAGGTTTGTCTGGTCAGCTGTAAGACACAATTGCATGCAATTTATGAAACAGATTCAATATTTAAAGTGTGGATTAAGTGTATTAAAATTTAATGTGTGTTTTCTGAATCCCTAACATTTTTTCAATCGAAAAACACCAATGCCGGGTTTCTGAATCCCTATCGATTTCTGGAAATTGCTCTCTCTCAGCAAGTGGGCTTTAACAGCAACTCAACTTTCTGCTGCGTTAATGACCACCAATGAACTCTGACAACAGAAGATGAGACTTCAATGCAATCAATCAGAATAGAGTTGTTTTAGGTTGGCTAATGAGACGCCACCAGATTGGTTAAAGATTCAGGCTGCTAACACAAAGGTTGCAGTAGGTTGGCTAATGAGACGCCACCAGATTGGTTAAAGATTCAGGCTGCTAACACAAAGTAAACTGCTAAGGATTAAAAGCATAGGAAGTAATTACAATACAGGAGAAATTATTTTAAAAGTTGAGTAAATATTAAATGGTGCCTAAAGGAATATTTCTTCCAAAAATGAAAATTTGCCTTAAAGTTTACCCTTCCTAGGTCATCCAAGACAGAGGAGTTTGTTTCTTCATCAGAACAAATTTGGAGGAAATGTAGCATTCCAAACACTTCGCTCACCAGTGGATCCTCTGAAGTGAATGGGTGCCGTCAGAATGAGAGTCCAAACATCTGATTAAAACATCACAATAATCCACACCACTCCAGTCCATCTCTGAAGTTCTTGTGAAGAGAAAAAAGCTGTGGGTTTGAAGCAAACAAACGCACCTGGCATTTTAACTTGAAACAGTCAAAATAATCTACAACAGGCTTCCTCTAGTGAAAAATCGTCTTTGCTGTTGTCCTCTTACATCAAAATCCACCAAACTATTAGTTTATTTGGCTTGTAAACAGTGCGTGATCTGTCCATGGTTCTCTCCAAATTCAGAAAAGATGACTTTTTCACTGGATGAAGCAATATTATACATAGAGGTTCGTACATTAGCCGCAAGCAATGGTTTAAAGTTTAAAAATATCTTGATGGATTTGTTTCTTACAAACACATAGCTTTGTGGATTCACAAGTGACGATGATGATTACTTTTATCAGATGTTTGGACTCTCATTCTGACGGCACCCATTCACTGCAGAGGATCTATTGGTGAGCAAGTGATGGAAATGCAACATTTCTTCAAAAAACAAGAAACAAACCCATCTACATCTCGCATTGCACCTGAGGGTGAGTCAATCATTTTGGGGTGACGTTCATTTCTTTAACGTACCAACTTTAAAATCTTCAAACCATTTAAATATTAATAATGTAAAAATAAAAAAATGTAAGAAAGTCTATTTATATAGATCAATTCTTAGACAATCTTCTACAAATTCATTATGCCAAGGGTATGACAGCCACAAACCTCTAAATAATGAATACTTCTTTAAATAACTATAATAATTTTTTTTTTAATTGTAGAAAAAGAAACATGAAAAAGAAAGCACTCTCTTGTACTTACCGTGACAATCTCTAAGTTTACACCTTTGAACTCTGAGCTGATATTCAGGCTACCAATTGAGTTATTGACCTATGCACTCTCAATCAAGATATCTCTATTAGCACCTCTACACTCCAGGCTGTGTATTCAACCTTCTGTGCCAACAGCAAGCCCTCCGTACATTACACCGCACTGCACCGGGCCGGGCAGCAAAACAGCCCCAGCTGCGGCGGGAGGGGGAGTTGGACACAGTAAGGAGAACCTGCCTAATAGGAAGTCATAGGGTGCCATGGCAGTGCAACAAATAGGGGTCAGGGTAACAACCTGTTGGTAGCCATGAAATAGGAGGTCTGGGCCAAGTCCTTGCTCGCTGAGGGGAGAAAGAACGACGAGGAGAGACGATGTCGGATTAGATACAATACAGTAAAATGTACATAGTAAAACTTTTGTGAGGACTCTGCAACCATGTTTTGCCTTTCTAAAATCAAAATTTCCAGTATGCACCGCAAAAAATGTGAAGTATAACATTAATAAAGAAATACAAAATAATATACAAATATATTTACATTATAATATAATACACATTACCATTTAAATGTTTACGGTCAGTAAGATTTTTAAAGGGGTCATATAATGCGATTTCAATTTTTCCTTTCTATTTGGAGTGGTTTTAAGCTCTTGGTGAATAAAGAAGATCTGTAAGTTGCATAGACTAAAGTCTCAAATCCAAAGAGATATTCTTTATAAAACTTAAGGGTCGTTCTAACACACCCCCACATCTCTACACCACTATGTGGGAAAATTTGCATAACGCCGCCCAAATGTTCATGCAAAGAAAGAGGCGTAACTTTTATTCTCGCTGTAGTATTGTTGCCGCCGCTAACATGTTGTGGAGTCGCTGTGTGTTTCATTGTGAAAGCGAAAACACTTTGTTTGTTCTTCAAAAAGAGGACATGACTAGAAATCAGTGGTTAAGTTGTATTTACAACACTGTTCCAGAACAGTGTTCATCCCAAATATTCAGATGGGTGCTGCGCGTTTTATGAGGATGAGGACTGTTTCCTGAACCAGTAGCCTGCGACGCATCTGTGGCACAACGGCTGTTTCTATAAAGTGGGGCAGTTCAAACTTTACAAGGCCAGTCTGGCACTTCTGACTCACAGCCTGTAAGTATGTTTTTTATATTTAAATAATTTGCCAATGATGATTCAAAAGCGAGTTTTGAGCAGTGTAGAGTAGCGCTTGTTGTTTGTTGGTTCTCAGATCACAAATGCAGACATGGTTTTATGTTTACACAGCGCGATACGCAATGCGTAAAAAGATAGTAGAAGTCATTATAATCAGTAATTATGTCCTTACTGGATGCAACAAATGCCTCATTTGTAATGGGTTTTATTGGTATTGTCACGTCTAGTAATGTCTGGATCGCAAACAAATCTTTCTATTTAACCAGATCTTCTTAGTGAACTGATCGAACCACTTCACCACATCGAACTGAATCGTTTGAAACGGTCGCACTAATCTACAAATTACTTGAGTTATAAACATGCCCGACACTCCCTCTGACGTGAAATAAACCAATATCCCGAGTTATTCAGTTACTCCTAACAGTACATTGACTGAACTGCTAAAAGAGAACTGATGATGGGATGTGCACGAGCAGAGCATCTGGACTGAGTCTCGTGCTGCTGGCCTGGGAGACGTCATAGTATAGGTTAAGAGGCATAACATTTCTGTCACACGCTTGAAGCATTCAGCCAATCACAACGCACTGGATAGCTGGCCAATCAGAGCACACCTCGCTTTTTCAGACTGATGGGCTTTGTAAAAATCGATGCATTTCAGAAAGGCGGGGCATAGAGGAGAAACAATAATGTACATTATATGGAAAATGTGTTTTTTTATCCTTAAACCACATTGCATTACACCAAATACACAAAATAATGTTATTTTCAGCAACATCATATGACCCCTTTAATGCTTTTGAAAGAAGACTCACCAAGTCTTATGCTCACCAAGGCTGCACTTATTTTTGTTAAAAATACAGTAAAAACCATAATATTGTGAAGTATTACTATAATTTAAATAGTTTTTCTACTTGAATATATTTTAAAATGTAATTTATTCCAAAGCTGAATTTTCAGCATCATTACTCCAGTCTTCAAAACAGATGTGAGCCAGTAAAAAAAAAAAAATTAACAGAGAGAGTGAAAGAGAGATGAAGAAATTCTAATCTACCTCGTACTAGCTGGGAACATCTCACCACATCTGTGTGTGGATGATCTATTGTTATCTCAAACCCTGAAACAAAAAATCACCGGTCAGACAGGTCTCATATGTTCACCGCTTTCATTAGGGCCTTTAACACCGCTTTAGTTCCAGGACTAAAAGTACAGTACTAAAGTACCGGGACGATTTTGCACAAACTGTTTCCCAGTTCCTATTCGCACCAACAGTGTGTACTAGGACATGACGTAAGCCAGTCGACAATCGATGTCATTTGTGCGCGTCCCCAACAGGAGGATGGAGGACGATGTGATCGGGAGCTGTGTTTTTGATGTGTCTCGCGGGTTTCACAATACTGGACATGGAATTTCGACGTAAACGTAAAGCGTGAAAGAACGGAGAGGACTAAGAGTCTCCAACGACAACTGACAGTGCTACATTTGCTACAAGTGCCTGCACTTCAGCGTCCGTACATTTATCGCTGTTCGTCATCCTTGCGAAATAAATTGACACAATGTTTACAGTATGTTACACGGCATTTTAAATCATGGCGGATGAGAGCGTTTTCGAACGTGTCTGGCCAATCAATGTCTACTTGCGTCACGGGTAGTACCAGTTGTGCTGGTTAGACCCTGCTCCAGAGTTGGAGCTAATTTAGTTCTCGAAAAAGGCAGTCCGGTACTAAAATCGCACCCAGTTCCTTTGGTGCGAAAACACCCAAAAGTGGGTAGTTCCACAATTAGTTCTGGTACTATGAAAAGGTTCCTGCGGTGCGAAAGGCCCTATTAAGCACAGATTTATTAGCAGATCCTGGTAATGAAGTCGGCACTTACCAAGTGTCTGCAGAACTATGGTCTCCAACAGCACCAGCTCTTGAGCCTGCTGGAGGTACACCTGCAGATTAACAATCACATCGGCTCATTAGTGCGGTCTGATCCCAATGTTCCTAATGATGGACAATCAATTTACATAACTGACATATTATAATATATTTATATTAAGGATTGAGGTTAACATATAACAGCAATAACAGTTTTAAGCTTTTTTTTAAGAGAAAACAAAATCAAAAAGAGCCCCATTCACTTTCATTATAAATGCTACTAACCTTATGGTGCATAGCTTCAGAAAAAGAAGAAAAATATTTATTTTCAAACTTAAAATGTTATACAATTACTAATAAATACAATAAAAAACATTTTTATTCAAGGATTTTTTTTAAATAGTTTTAAACTTAAGCATTGTGGGTATTATGTTATCTTTGTTTTCTTTAAAAAAAAGTTTTTTAATAAATAATGTTTTACACAAAAATAAATACATATTTCAAAAGTCTATTTCTTAAAAACAACAAAATCAAAAACAGCCCCATTCACTTTAATTATAAAAGCTATTATAATTTTTTTGTGTATATTTTGAGAAAAAGAGGGGAAACTTTTCAAGCTGTCAATGTTATCAAATTATTAATAAACAACAAAAGCCAACAACATAAAATCAAAAACGAGCCCCATTTACTTTCATTATAAAATGCCTCCTAAACTTATTCTGTATAACTCGTAAGAAAAAAAAATGGGCACATCTCCACATACATATTTACAGTACATACATACATACCGGATATATTTACATACATACATGTAAATATATTCTATACTTTGAGAAATTTTTTAGTAAAAGTTTTTCCTATAAAAATGTGCCAATATTTATTTGCATTCTAAAAAAAAAAAAAAAAAAAAAAAGAGAGAGAGAGAGAGAGAGAGAATTTTGTTTATTTTTAATATCTATCAATGTAACAGATGAAAAAAATGTTCAGGCCATCTGAATTGGAAAAATGATCCAATAAACAGTCAAACAACACTTCATTCAAAATATTCAGTTTCCCTGAGAAATGACACATTATGCAAATTGAAGCCACTGCAAATGTATGTTAATTTTTACATTATGTTCAGCTTCACGGAGAAATGTCTATGGAACAAAGTTCTCTGTTTGTACACACATTGATTCCCAGCCCATGTGATGTAACTGTCAAAGCATGTAGCTAGCTAAAATGATGACTAAAGCGGAGAGCGAAACTACATCACCCATAAACCCCCACACTCACATTGCTCTTGGTGTCCAACGGAGGGTCCTGAGGGTTCAGGCAAGCATGTGCTACTTTAATAACGTGTTCAAGTTTCCTCGGTTGTTCCTCCACTTTAGCGGCCAGAAAGAGTATGGTGGGAGAAATGATCTGAGCAACGAAAGGAAAGAATTATTATAACAAAAAAATAACACAAAAAAAACAATGGGGTTACGAATAAGACTGCAGACTGAAATCCTGAGAATTCTTGAGCATTAACAAACACATACAAAAAAACAAATACTAACATTTTTTAAAATTTTGTAATAATCAATTAATTACAAATTATTTATAATATCATTTCTATGGAATTTCGTAAAGGAATTAAGCATGTAAAACCGGTGCATATAGACGATTGCTGTGTTAATCGTAAGCTGGGATCTGCAGCGTTTGATTAAGGAAGAGAAACACTGCAAAGGAAACTATTTAATATATATTATTTATAATGAAAAAAACAAAAAATTAAAATAATATCTAGATTACTCTAGATTTTAGTTTTTGTAAATATAAAACAGATAATGGTCATAGTTTTAAATTATACATGGTGTTGGTGTTGAACAATAAACTACATTAAAAGGGAAAAAAAAATCATAAAACTACATATTTATAGACAATAACACAACATTCAATACAGACACATCTTTTGTTTAGCCATTATACTACACCAGTCACGTCTAAATCACTCTTAAACGATTAAAAGACACACAAAACCCTTATTATTATAATTAAAATAGGCAAAAACCATTATAGGGTGATTTAATCCCGAAATGCTGTTTATTTCAAGCATTAAGGCACCGAATCGCACTCGTGTCATTCGCAATCCTCTATTTCACGCATTTCCTCGCTTTATACCACAAGGCACACTTTATAACGCATTTAGCAACCCAGTTGTGAAAAATGCGTGTGTTTGTGCGAATCCTAACGCAGTGAAACATCGCATTTGATCCGCCACATTTCTCGCTTGATCAAAAGCGGCAGCGTGCTAATGTGCTAACGGCTAGCTCTCGCAAAGCGCCGCTGTTTTTGTGAAGGATACACGTTTAATCGCTGTCCCATATCCTGAATTAGGTTGGCGGCTTGCTGTCGGTATGAGAGCTCGCGGTCGGGCTCGACTCCGCAGCGGCGGGACGGCGTGTTTTCGAGCTGTTCTCGGGTGAAGAGCCATTTGCTGGAGCCCTGCTGCACCGCCGCCATCATCCCACCCGCTTCCGCCCGCACCACACCGCGCGCTACATCACCGTGGCGTCACCGCGAGAGGAGCCGAGCGCGGCAGCGACGCCAGCCGAACGGAGGCGGTACTGCACTGCGTGGAGAATCACAATATTCAGTGAAACAACAGCTAATGGATACTAAAAAATGTCGGAATTCGTTATAATAACAGTTATATATACGTTAAAAATAAATAAATAAATAAATAAATAAATATAAAATACAGAATAATCGTAAATAATAAAAGTTTCTGCCAAATTAACTTTTAACAGCCATATTTGTCATATTAACTACATTATCAGGTGTCTTTTGGGATGTGTATGAATGGCAGTAAGGTGGTTTATTTAGTGTGTTTTTGCTTCATGAACGACAGTTATAATTTAAATGACATTATTGTAGCTTTTCAACTAATTTATTCAGGGTTTGTTACTATCGGAGGTGTAGACTGGTGTAATTTTAGAAATTCGTTTTACATTTTATTTATAATTGTAATATTTTAACATGTATATTATATGTATAATTTATCTTAGATTATCTTGGATATATATTATATAGATTATATAATATTTTAAGCCTTGTGGGTATTATTGTAGATTTTTTTTATCATATATTTTTTTTTACAAATTAAAAATTGGTATTTAACATATTGATAATTATTTTTATAATTTTATATATGAATATATATATGAATGCCCCACTCTGTGACTGGGTTCTTGATTTTCTATCATGCAGACCTCAGGTAGTGAGGGTGGGTCAGACCACCTCCAACATCATCACCCTGAGTACAGGAGCCCCACAAGGATGTGTTTTGAGCCCGCTGCTCTTCTCGCTCTACACATATGACTGTGTGTCCACTCACACCTCCACATCTGTCATCAAGTTTGCGGATGATACAGTGGCGTACACATTTCCGAGGACCTGACCTGGACTAATCACATACAAGCTCAAGTTAAAAAAGCCAGACAGTAAATATGGACATTAAACACACTGCACTTTAGAGACTCTGGTTGTGTAGGGTTACCCAATAACTCTTTGCACACTGCACTTTTCTGAGATAACCTAGCTATGAAACTCATCCTCACTGTACATTGTTTACATTACTGCACATCATCTGAGTAGCAGTTTCTGTGTAGCATCTCTGCACATCATCTGTGTAGTGGTCTAATATATTGTGTATGTTTCATTATTTGTATTTAATCTTCTTCTTATTTTTTTTCTCTTCTTCTTATTATTTTTTTTTATATATTTCATTATTTGTATTCCATTTTCTCTTATTTTTTTTCCTAAAAAGAGTATTCCAGACCTACATTTCACTGCTTGTTGTATGCCATATAACTTGTACGTGACAAATAAAATCTTGAATCTTGAACTATATATGTATATTAAATACACACAAATATATATACACACAAATCGGATACAAAAAAGTTAATTTGCTTGGCATGTAAATTCTCAGGAACAACCATGATACATTATTTTGTTATTAATAAACTATTTTTATTCTTAATAATCAAAGGTATTTTCCTTGTTATTTGACGATCTTTATTGTCCAAAATTTGTAATGTCCCAGACCAGCTTTAGTGTTTAGCCAAGAACTGCAATAGTGACTTTGTCACACAAGATGTCGCTAGTTTCACCTCCACTGAATAGATTTGTCATTACTTTTGATTCAAAATACACGCATACAACCTTAACAGCAGCCTATCTATCTATCTATCTATCTATCTATCTATCTATCTATCTATCTATCTATCTATCTATCTATCTATCTATCTATCTATCTATCTATCTATCTATCTATCTAATCTATTTTTTTTTTTTTTTATCTATCTTATCTATCTATCTATCTATCTATCGATCATAACACAATCTATCTATCTATCTATCTATCTATCTATCTATCTATCGATCATAACACAATCTATCTATCTATCTATCTATATATCTATCTATCTGTCTGTCTGTCTGTCTGTCTGTCTGTCTCTCTGTCTGTCTATCTAATCATATTTGTCAAATAAAAAACACTTCTAAGGCTGATGAACTGATAATAATTGGAAAAAAAATTATTGAAACACAAATATTGTGCCAAAATGAAACCTCCTAGTTCTTGCTTTTTTCCTTTCAGAAGTAGCTTATTCAAATAAGAGGTTTCTGAAGGAGTTCATGTGTGAAGTGTGAACTGTATTTGTTTAATCTGAACAGATGGTTGTTTGGTCACATGTCTCCAGAGCTCACAGATGGATTTTCCATATTTACACTATTTGTGTTAGCCTAATAATAGTTTTTGAAATTTCTGGAGGAGCAAGTTTGTTTGTAAAGTACATAGTGCCTGAATGCACTGTAAGTCGCATTAAATAAAAGCGTCTGCTGAATGCATAAATGTAAACGTAAAGTGCAGGTCGCACGTGCGTGTTTTTAATTAGCGCGTGTGTGTGTGTGTGCGTGCGCGCGCGCGCGAGTGCTGCGCTGAACGCTCCCCAGCAGTGCGCGCGTCCTCCGCTCGCGTCCAGGTGTCACATTCTTCGGATGCTTCTGATCATTTGAACCCGGGACCGAATCATCATGACGGACCCCTCCTCTGCTGCTGACCCCGGTCCTTGTCCTGCTTCTGTTCCGGATCCAGCGGTGCTGGACTCAGCATCGACTCCTGCAAACGGACACCATCCGAACCAAGCAGACACTTTCGACATGGAGCAGCAGATGAAAATAGGAGAGCCGGAGGACAACGGTACGAGTTTGGGTTTAAATACTTTTGATAGAGACTTTATGGGTTTATTTGCGTGGAAAAATACATATACAGGTGAACCCGGGGCATGTTGTCACACGCTTACTCCAGTGAATATTTCTCAGGGTGGGTTTATTTCTGAAAGTCAGTTTCTGAAAAGAGATAAAATGTAAAGACTTGCCTTTAAAATATATTAATATAATAAAAAAGACTAGCAATAAAATATAACTAATAAGCCTAATTCAATACAGCAGTAATTAATTACAATAGAAACACTATTTCATTAACACTGATTTGTGATTAATACATTTTTTTAAGATGAAATATCATCTAAAGTATATTTTAAAAAGCATGTTTCACAACATATATGTATTTAAATCTATTATAGACGATTTAATGGCTAATTTAAATAATAAATTAAATTAAATTAAAAATGCATAAATAAAGACTTTATGTAATATTAACATTTATGTAATTTTATGTAATAAATATTTTATTACAGAATTATTTTTTGTTAATAAATGTAAAAAATTTAAAATTAATAAATAAAAAAATATAAAACTGTGTATGTTTGAAGTTACAGACATATTAAATGTATGTGACAACTTGCCCCAGTCTTATGCTTAGAACGCAGATTCATTCATTATATAGTCCACATCTTTTCTGAATGGATTGTAGTGTGATTCTATTGAGCGCGACATCTACAACTGTAGTTTTGAGAACAAAATTCATAAAACATTTTCTTATTTTAACAGTTAATTTGAACTAGATGCTATGAATCAACATGCAAGAACACACTGCTAAAGAAAACAAGCATTTGTATAATTGGACTTTTTAATCAAAACCTCACAGTTGCTGAGATACTGCATTTGTGACAACTAGCCCCGGTGTGTCTCATACACTTTATTGACTTATTTGTGAATAAATCCCATTGAACTTCTCTAAAACACATGTAGGATGTGTTTAGATGTGAAAACAGTGAGATAACCCGATGTGAGCTAACTGAGCGATGTCCCTCAGCAGGTCTTCTGGAGAGCAGTATGCGTCTGAAACCCCATGAGGCTCAGAATTACAGAAAAAAGGCATTATGGGTATCGTGGGTCTCCATTGTGGTGACAATGATCTTAGCCATCGCTGCGTTCAGTGAGTATCCGGCCCCTCATCTAGAGAATCATGGGCCCCTTGATAATACAGACCTGTATGATGTCATATCCTGTTTTGAAGACGAGCTCCTAGTCGATGTAGCTTTATTCTTTTGGGGCGTTGTGATACAGTTTTAAAGAACGAGTTCAGAATCATTTCTGTAGTAGCAGTTTGGTTTTTATCTTACAGTCTGGAGTGGGATGTTGAATCATGTATTTATATAATTCATATAATTATATATATACATATATATATATATATATATATATATATATATATATATATATATATATTACTTTTACAAAAAGTTATGATATATGTAATATATGAAATAAAATAATGTTATATGTTTTTTATGTATCATAATATAATCATTTATGATATTTTCATGTTATATATTATTAAATTATATAATTAGTTATATATAATTTATTAATACAGGTAACTGCAAAATATGTCATTAATTTAAAATATATATAATTCTACATAGAATAATATATTAATGTAATATATAATAATGCATATAATATTTAATGTTATTGTAATTTAATGTTAATGTTACCAAATTTATAATATAGATAAATAAAATAATATAATTATATATTTATATATTTATTTTATGTATCATTATATAAACATTTATAATATATTTTTAAATATATAATAATATATAATTTTTATAATGCATATAACAAAATGTATATGTACTGAGCAGTATATATAAATATATATGTATGTATATATTTATATACTGTATATATACACACACAATTTTTTTTACAAAATGTATCTATATTTAAATATAAAATATAATAATATAGTTATATACTTATTTTATGTATCATTATTTATTAATTTTTTATATATTTAATATTATTTAATTATATAATTAATTATAAGTAATTTATATAATAATAATAATTACAAAATTATATGTATTTAATAAATATTTTAATATAATTCGAGAGAGAGAGTTGAGAGAGTATATATATATGTGTGTGTGTGTGTGTGTGTGTGTGTGTGTCTGTGTGTATATATATCATATTAATTTACACATTTTTTCTGGGTCGAACAGAGCCAACAGCTGTGTGTAGTTTGGTTCAGTGCCATGAGCTTGATACACAAGATCAGGTTGGACAAGTTTCTCCATGGCTGTTCTGCAAGATACTTTGATAATCATCACTGAAAGAAAGTGCACAGGATAAACTCAGACACACGGCAACATCGTAAACCAAATACATTTACAGCACACTTTATTCTCAGCTACAAATAGAGAATATCCTCAGAGGTACAAAGTGATCATACATTTTATTTTTTATTTTTTAAAGAGTTTAATGTACTGTGGAGACAATTTTACATTCTGTACTATATAGACTGCATACTGTGAATTTTCAGTATGCATATAATACCTGGATCACAGTTGCTGTTTTCTAGAATACTGTATCCCAAAATGCAGTAAACTCATCCTGACTACATTTCCAAAAAGATCTGAGGGACATTTTAGGTTTAATCGGCATTATGCCTCAAATGCTATTGATATAGCTTAACTTGAACCCCGAATATTCTCTTAAATCTTTAAGCAGGGATACTCATGATGGCCTTACACAGACTCTTGTTGTTGTTTTCTCAGCACAAAGTGCACTTAATCATTTTGTAGACTGGTTCCAGGCCATGTGGTTTAATCTTGGAGCAGCTAACAGAAGCCCCGCGCTGGTTATGAGGTATGGTTTTGAGGGAATGGTTTCTTGCTCTGTGCTCGTCCCTCAGGATTGAAATGACTCACCTTACACTTCCAGAGTTGTAAGGGGACTCTGGGACTCACGTTGCCAGGCTGTGAAGATTCAGTCATAGCAACTCCAGAGCAACGAAGCCTGAGGGATGTTGTCATTTAGTCGTCTCAGTCTATCTGTAATGGCAATGTTTTGGCGTCAAAGGAAATTAAATGATTGTAGACAGCTGGTAAGGGCAAATGACAGAGAGAGAGCTAATTGTTTTGATAAATTAACCTGTGAAAAACAATAAATATCTGAGGATTTTGATTTGCTAATGGCTTTTTGACTTGGACTATTAAGCAACCACCTAGCAACACCCTAGAAACCAGCCAGAACACAATAGCAACCGCATAGCGATGTGCTACCGCCACTCAGAAAATCTCAGCAATAGCTTAGCAACACCTTAGCATTATAGCAGCTAGCTATGGCATGAGCAACCACCATTTCATTGACAAAATGGTTTATTTTGTGAGCAGTTAACTTAAAAATGATCCTACATAAATGGAAATAGGTTGATTTGAGTTGAAATTATTATATTATGTGACAGGATTGCAGAAGTGATACAAGAGATATGGTTTAGTATTAGCATTAGCATTTAGCCTCTCCAGTACACTCACTTCTTGTTCCTGTTTAACGCTTTCAAGACATTTAAACACACAAACTTGTCAACCACTAGCAAATATAGCTATGCTGTATAAAGAAGCTGTTCGACCTTGCGTGGAAAACCAAGTTGTCGGTGAATAACACACCTCAGAATGATGCGATTCTGACCAATCAGAATCAAGTATTCCAGAGAGCCATGTGATAATACCATATAGAGTCCTCAAAGTTAATAAAAATGCACTAAAAGCCACAAAAATCCCATTTTGATCTTCTCGCAGGTTTTCAGGGTGAATGCACAAATTTACGTTATTTATTAGTTACATGTAGCTAATGCAGGGATTCCCCAATTTGTTAAGTTTTTTGTCAGCCGACCCTCTTTCACAAAATATATTTATTTATAAAAAATAAAAAAAATTAAAAATGAGATTTTAGGGTAATACATTACCACATATGCCAGCTGACATTTCTCTGATATTGCTTAATGGTCACATTCATCTTTTTTAGCAAGTGTTTTAATTTGATTGTTGCTATTTCAAATTGATTTATATTAGTTTTAAATTTTTATGATTTAATTATTAGCTTTCGATTAGTTTTTATCAAGGGAAACCTTGATTTAATGCACTTCATGTTGTTAATAACAACAAATGGAATATATTTTCATTTCTTTTTGTATTTTTATATCAATATGGTACAAGACTATCCTATTTAAATCAACGTGATAAGAGATCAGAAGTGATCTTGAAGTAATCAAAAAGTAGTCTGATTATATTACATAAAGTGTTTAATGAAATGGATTACGATACTAACCACAATTTTTGTCATGCAGTTTGCTGAGTAACAGCATTACAATTGGAAGTAATCTACCCAGCACTAGTGGTAGCTATTTTATTGCTAGGGTGGTTGCCAGATAGTTTTATACTGGCCCAAGTCCATCCAAAGTCTTTATAATATTCTACTCCCTAGAAATGACTCTTAACCCTCTTTAATGTAAGTCTGTGTGATTTTGTCACCCGTTTTTCATCTGCCACATTGTTTAGAAGTACATTAGCGTATAGAGCCCTCAGTAAACATGCGCTAAAAGCTTTAAAAAAATCCCATCCCGACTTCCACAGTGTCTTCAAGAGCACCAGAGTTATGTTTGGGTGGCGTGCATTTGGGTCAGTATGGGTTTTGAGAAGATCAAATCTATATTTGAAGGCTGGATTATGGTTTTAACCGAATTATCCTCGAATCGGTTCAGATAATGTGTCTGATCAGGCGATCCGAGTCTCACTATGCTCCCTGAAGCACTTGTGAGGCTGCGCTATCTGAAGTGTAAGCGAGACGGCTGGTTTTTCATTAACGGAAGGAACTGAACGGGTGTGTGCGGCCGGCGAGGGTTTGTGTACGTTTTAGAGGCGTTTGGAAACTGATGAAGGCAGAAAGAAGGAAGGATGGACGTAAAGGAGAAGAAGAGGAATGGTCTTATATATGCCAATATAATTCCCAGATGTCTCGCGGCTTGCAGCGCAGCCAATTTACACGCTGTCAGCGACAGAGTGTCTTCTGCTTCACACAAACGCACAAATGCGCTCGCATACCTCCAAACCTAATAAACACATCCAGAAATGTCTCCATTGTGGGAAATAAGCCCTATTTGGACCAGTGAAACGTATTTAAATGTCAGTTCCTGAAGAATTAACTGACTTTAGACTGAAGGAAACGAATTTAGTATGCATGTGGAAATTTTTCTTGCGCTAGGCACAGAATGTAAATATCACTCTGGTGAGGAGAGGTCACAGATAAAGGAGGGGTAGTTCGCGCTCATATTAATGCATTCAGCACTACCAGTCTGTAAAAGCCAGCATGCCAACTCCCATAGAGCCCCGAGTCTAAAAATAAAAGATGGAAGATGGATAGAGAGAGAGAGAGAGAGAGAGAGAGAGAGAGAAAAGAGGTGGAGGGTGCTTTGCCCTCTCTGCGCCTCCTCTGTTTTTTTTAAACAGTGAGTCAAGTAAACAGGTTTGTGAGAACAAATAGATGAAAGTCTTAAAAAAAGTCACAGTCTCACGGATTTCAGTTAGTAAAAACAATTTTAGCACAAGTGTTAGCAATATTAGATCAAGTTTTCTATTATCATAACTGATATCAGGTCTTTATTAGCTTTAGTCTTAGCATTATTAGTTTTAGCAAGAGTACTGCTATTTATTAGCCAAAGGTTTACCATTCGTTTTAGTATACGTGTTAGTTTCAGTCGGATTAGTTTTTGTAGTAGGCCTATTGTAACGTATATACCTACTATAAGAGACACTATAAAAAATATATATATATTAAAAAGATTCAAAATAGTAAGAATAGCATACTGGTATGCAGTTTAAAATTTAGCAGTTGTATGAATGGCTTCTTGAATCATTGATTGATTCATTCAAAACCCTGAATCATTCCAGAATAAACATAACCATGTTGATCAAAGATGCAATGAATAGAATAAAACAGTCCGTATTGACAATATTGTGTCTGAAGTATGTAGCGTAATATTGACTCAGCTCTATAATATACTGACTGTATGCAACTTGACTTAATCATAGTTAGAAAATCTTAAATATTAGTATTAATATTAGTATAAATCTGTATAATTTAATAATCTATAATCTAGTATTAGTTTAGATATTTAGTTTTTGTGTTATCATAACAACACTGACCAGTCAAAAGTCTTTCATGCGACTCCAGACTTGTGTCGTATCAGAAGATTGTTGAAAACGTCCTGTAAGTGATAACAACATGCAAATTTATTCACCAGCTCTTGCACAAAAACTAGATCACATTGCCTGTTTTGGTTTGTGTGTGAAGATGCTTGTGTGTGTGTGTGTGTGTGTGTGTGTGTGTGTGTGTTTGAGGCAAAAAGACAGACCGAGCAGAAGACGGGATTTTCAGAGCAGCTGTTGTGTTGGATTTCAACATTCTGCAACTCAGATTCTGCCCTATTTTCACAGAAGACACACCTAAAAAGAAAGTAGAAAGTGCAGTTACACACAACAAACCAGGAACATCTATTTTAATCAACAACTATTTGTCCTGCTGATCCATGAGACTAGCAAAATCTTCAATAAGTTTACACATCATGTGCCACTGATACATCTGAGAATAAGTGTCACAAAATGGTTCTTGCCGCATAGCAGCAGCGTGTTTGTTCACTGTGTTAGACTGCATGTGTTCAAACATCCATAACTTGGGAGAATGGGTGCTTGTCATTATATATGCTTAGAGAGATACTCCACCCCAAAATGAAAATTTTGTAACTGATCACTTACCCCCATGTCGTTCCAAACCCGTAAAAGCTTTGTTCGTCTTCGGAACACAATTTAAGATATTTTGGATGAAAACCGGGAGGCTCGTGATTGTCCCATAGACTGCCAGATTGCACGTCTGATGGCAGATGGAGTATTCTGACGACGACTTTCATACCTTTTATGGACCTTGACACTGTTATTTACTTGGCAGTCTATGGGGCAGTCACAGGCCTCCCGGTTTTCTTCCAAAATATCTTAAATTGTGTTCCCAAGACGAACGGAGCTTTTACGGGTTTGGAACGACATGAGGGTAAGTGATTAATGACAAAATTTTCATTTTGGGTTGGAGTATCCCTTTAAATGTGATTTGAAAAATACAAAAAACAAAATTAATGTTGCAGTATTTTTCATTAGCATACTGTATGAGTAATGCAAATTTTCTCATGTGTTCTCGTAAATCAAACATTCA
Source organism: Cyprinus carpio (assembly GCF_018340385.1). Classification (NCBI taxonomy): domain Eukaryota; kingdom Metazoa; phylum Chordata; class Actinopteri; order Cypriniformes; family Cyprinidae; genus Cyprinus; species Cyprinus carpio. Next base: position 6,194,424 of record NC_056593.1, on the reverse strand, counting down.
TAACCTACTGGAATGTGTATCAGCTTTTTTTTTTTTTTTGAGCCACATATGCTCAAATGCTGATTTGTAAAATACGAAAACACAGAAACAATGTTGCATTTTTTTTTCTTTCAATATTGTGTTACACAAATTTTCTTTTATGTTCTCGTAACACTCATAGCCTGCAAGAATGGATGTTTGTCAGGTTTTTTGAGCTACATTTCCTCAAAGCGAAAGTAGACAAAAATAGTGTTGCGATATTTTTAATTACAGTAATGTATGAATTATGCAGGTTTGCATGATCCGTACAACATGCAAACAGACATCACGCAACACAAATGTGCAGAACTGTTAACAACAAAAGTAAAATAAAATGTTACATGACGATTTTTTTTTTTTGTAACTGTACTTTAATACTTAAAAAATATGAGTACATATAGTGAAATGCTAATACAGCCATCAATAAATGTTTCACGGAATGGTATCAAATAAAGTCCAAAAATAAAGTTAAGGTATTCCGGTGCCATAGCTTTATGAGAGATGATAAATTGCGCAATATTACTTCAGGTGACTTGCGTAACTCATAATGTCAAAAAAAGAATGTCAATTTTTTTTTTAAATAATTTCACAATTTATCAGAACAATAATTTATAGTATATCTTAAATAAATAATTTATTAAATGACATTAAGAGACAGGGAGATACATCTAAAGAAACAGCTTTAAAAAAAAAACTGTAAAAATATGTCCTATACTTACATAAATTAGTTAAGTTAGCAAAAATAGTTTTTTTGCAAAAACTCTGTGATGTGCCCATGAAATTCAATGTCTATTCAAAGTGTTTTGTTTTTACATCAATGATAGACTAAAGCTGAATTATTCACACTAGTCCTTTGTACACATGAAGCGTCATTGTGATCCTATCATATCCTATGGTTTTACGAGCTTTAGTTTTTATGATCAGCTCTGGCCGCAGTATCAGCACTCCTTCTAGAAGCTGCTGACTTTATGAATATCGGCATAAATATGACTTCCTAATGAGCAGGGAATGGTTTCAGCTTTCCACAGATACACAACTCTCCATAAATCCTTGCTTGTTACCCAAGATGCACTGCATGTGGTACAACTAACCCCCCTTAAGTTTGCTGTACAATTAAGTTGTTGATGTTGTTCCCGAGACGTGTTTTTTTTTTTTTTTTTTTTTTGAGTGGAAACTTCTAGTGTGTCCGACGGGATTCTGTAGGACAATAAATGACTGCACAGATTATGGATGTTTTATAGACTGTTGATGTGTTTCTTGAGAATGGCCTCTTGAGGACTTGAATTCGGCTGGCGCGAGACGTCTAAAACAGAGTTGATTCCATTAAATGGAACAGAATTTATATTTAGAAACTGCTAAATCTTTAATCTCATGCCGCAGCAGCTCCGTTATTCATTTTTAACGGTGTTCCTGAGGAACAGAGAGAGTGTGTGTTTGTTTTTGAGTAATGACTTCTGCCATTTGAATGTGTGTGCAAACTTTAGCTAAAGACTAACGCTGGTGTATTTGAGTATGATTATTATTGACTTTTACCAAGGCTGGATGTTTGCGACCACCTTTATTCAGTTATTATTCAGGCATTCAGAACCGAAATAGAACAGTTTTAGAATTTTTGGAGTTTGTTCCCCCAAAAATAACCAAGCCGGAACCATATGCCAACATTAGGGGAACATTCCATGTTTGGAATTGGTTCCCCAAAAAATATCCAAACAAGAATCATCCACTAACGTTTAGGGGAATGTTTCATGTTTGCTGGGATACTGCACCACAAAAATAGAAACTAAAGAGAACATTCATAGAATGTTTGGAGTCTGTTCCCCAAAAAATATGTTTACACTATACAGTACCATATTACACTCTAAATTCGTATTCTTTACCATACTGTGGAGCGTATTCTATATTGCTGTACTGTACAATCAATTGCACAAGGAAAATAGGATCTGGGTACTTTTGAGAGTTTGGATGACCCTCATCCAGTCTCGGGGTGGAGGATTCAGATGCATTAGAGGTCAATATAAGGTCGATAACTGGACACGAGCCACACTGCCGTTTGGGAAGCTCAGATCCATGTGCTGACATCACAGTGTGAAGAGATGAAATCTGATCCAGGCCACTTTACTTGCTGGCAATCATTCAAACACAGTTTTGCAGCAGGGGAATGCATAATGTTTAGATATGTATCTGAGACAAACACTTACAGTATCATAATCAATATTAACAGCATATTCTTCCTGAATGCCGGAGTGGATGGTGACTGGACACAAGCTGTGAAAAGTAAAGGAATTAAAATGCACATTAATTCATAACATTTCCATTGCCGGCATAGAATATTGTTAAAGGGATTATCTGTTTGTCTGACTTATTAATTTAATTAATTCAAAATAAAATATTTGAAAAAATAACTAATGAACTTTAAATAGTGAAATGTATTAAAAAATATTTTAAAAACACTCCTGATTTAAAGTTTGTCTGTATGTATTTGTTTGTTTGTTTAAATAAAACAATATTTAAAACAATTAAACACTTCACATTTTAAGTTTGTTCAAGTGATAAAATTTTAATAAAAGTAATAAACTGATAAACTAATTAATTATTTAATTTAAAAGATAGTTTATTAATTTGATAGTTAATTATTTAATTAATTAAAAACAATATTTTGTAAATTTAAACACTTCCCATTTACAGTTTTTCCAACTTATGAACTCTCTTTTAATTTTTTTATGTATTTATTATTTTTAAAGAAAAAATATAAAAAAAATTAAACACTACACATTTACCGTTTTAAAGGTAAAAAATAATTAATTAATTAAACACTTCACAATTAAAGTTTGTCCAACTTATGAACAATTTTTTTAAATGGAAAAATGTATTAATTCATTTAAAATAAAAATATTTTAAGTTGAAATAATTTTCATTTGAACTAACTTTTCCCCTTTCTTTTGTAGCTGTTTCTATAATGCGGCATAGTGCATCAGCGTTTGGGTTTGCTGTAAGTATGTGAACACTTCCTATAATTAAATAGCAATTATTTCACAGTCTTTAATGCTTCACTTCATCAGTGTCGTTTATTTATTTGCAGTTTGATGCCATTCTGGATGTCCTGTCCTCCATAATCGTGATTTGGCGATACAGTAATGCGGCGGCCGTCCATTCAGCTCACAGAGAATACATGTGAGTACACGTGATCCTTCCTCTATTAAAACAAACTTGGGGGACGCGGTATAGTTTGTGCTCTGCGGGGGATTCTGGGTAGTGTCAGTAGCCAATTAGACATCGTTTCTAGGAAACAAGGAGCGCAGAAGGTCAGACTGATCTATCAAGATAATGATGCTGAGATTTTGACATGCTGAAGGAGAACATTAGTGGGCGTTCTGTGGTCAAACGAGACACACAACTAATTATCTAACCAAACTGTGGTTGTTAAAATTATCATGTTTTCAAATGTGCTGTATCTTTAAGACAAAATTAGCATAATTTACCTAAGCAGGTTAACATTTCCAAAAGACCACCAGCTTTGATGGATGGAGGCCAGGCAGACAGACTCTCCGGTCCCACAGGAAGTGGCCCCGCTCTGGGTTTCATGTCTAAAGAGGGTCTTTAGACAGTCTCTTTCTGTGTTCGGCGTCCCTTATCGGCTGAAGGACAGAATAGAGATGGCAAAAGGGCGGGAGGGCTTTGTGAATGGAAAGAAAGGACAGGAAGCAGAGAAAGAGAGACACAGGACAAAGGCAGAAGACTCTGTTTGTAATGTGCCATGAAGCCATGGGTCTCTGGGGGGATCTGCCTGGATGTGGATCGCCGTGGAGACAGATTACATCATAACGTGGGCTGCATTAGCAAGATGACATATCTACTGGACTCCAGACTCATAAAGAGTAAAACCATTTGAGAATAATGATTTACTTTTATTGTGAGTGCAAAAATCAGTGCAATGCTACGCGAGATTTCGCTGGGTGGTTGTTAGTTTGTGGTGAGTGATTCCTATAGACTGGCTATATGTGGTTACTAAAGTGTTCTGACTGGTTGCTAGGGCATTGCTAGGTAGATGTTAGTGAATTCTGCATGGTTTGTAGGGCATTGCTACAGTAGGTGGTTGCTAGGGTGTCATTGCTACGTTTTGCATGGTTTCTGAGGGCATTGCTACTGTAGGTGGTTGCTAGGGTGATGCTGTTGTGTTTTGCATGGTTTCTAGGGCATTGCTACTGTAGGTGTTTGCCAGGGTGGTGTTGTTGTGTTTTGCATGGTTTCTAGGGCATTGCTATTGTGGTTGTTTGCTAGGGGTTCTGATGCTGTGTTGTGTTTTAGGGTGATGCTATTGCGTTCAGCATGAGGGGTTGCTAGGGTGATGCTGTTGTGTTTTGCATGGTTTCTAGGGCATTGCTACTGTAGGTGGTTGCTAGGGTGATGCTGTTGTGTTTTGCATGGTTTCTAGGGCATTGCTACTGTAGGTGGTTGCTAGGGTGATGCTGTTGTGTTTTGCATGGTTTCCAGGGCATTGCTACAGTAGGTGGTTGCTAGGGTGTTCTGAGGGGTTGCTAGGGTGATGCTGTTGTGTTTTGCATGGTTTCTAGGGCATTGCTACTGTAGGTGGTTTGTTGGGTTATGTTGTTGCTAGGGTGTTCTGAGTCTAGGGCATTGCTACTGTAGGTGGTTGCTAGGGTGATGCTGCTGTGTTTTGCATGGTTTCTAGGGCATTGCTAGGGCATTGCTACTGTAGGTGGTTGCTAGGGTGATGCTATTGTGTTTTGCATGGGGCTGTCGTATTTCTAACACACTAAATATTAAGTTGTATGGACTATCAAACCAGAGATGATCAAACCCATCAAACAATCATCTCTGCAGCATCAGCAGGGCTCCTTCTTGACCCGTTTTTTTATGAGATAAACTAGATTAAATTAATCTGCATGTCTTAATTTCATCTTAATTTGATCCCCCTGGACTGTATCTAGCTGGGTGCGTTTGTTTGGTTTGATTAATTAATCACTAACTAAAACACAGACTTAACGGACTAAGCTTGCCAAGCCCGTTATGATCCGTGTGTAATAAACAGAGCAGAACGGCCCTAAAACTTCACCAGATTTCACCCCAACTACCCCTGCGGCATAGTAAATAGTTGAACAGATGTCTGCGCCTATTAACCATGCTTGATAAGACAACTACAGCCCTCAACGCCTTCATTTTTAAACGCAGGGCTTGACAGGCCTAATAAGAACGAGATACTAAAGCGAGCAGAAGCTTCAGAGTTGTGTTTTATTAACTGACTCAGACACAGGAGGGGAATTAGACCGTGAACTCAATAAAGCGTCAGCTGGATTGATGTTGTGGTTTACTCAGTGTACCTTGTGTGTTTTCCAGAGCGTGTGCCATCCTCGGAGTCGTGTTCATCTTGTCGGCCATCACTATCCTGGTGAAAGCGATCCATGATCTCGCCACAAAACTGCAACCAGAAGTGGTAAGAAAACAACTAACACATAATTCAGCATCTTATTTAGTTGGTTGATTCATTTGTTAATTCACTGACACATTGATCTGTTCATTGCATTGGTTGATTGATAGTTCCAGTGGTTGATTGATTCATTTGGTTTGTTCATTCACTCATTGATTTCTTCTTTGCATTGGTTTGTTGTTACCTGTTGTTGATTCATTTGTTTGTTTGTTCATTTACTCACTCATTTGATTGGTCCAGTACTTGATTTATTCCTATTTTTTATTTTTATTTTTTATTTTTTCTTACCAACTCATTTGTTTGATTGGTGACTGATTGATTCAGTAATTGAATCATTATATATTTTTTTCATTTACACACTGATTCATTAATTTTCAATTTTGTTCATTTACTCACTGATTTGTTTATTGAATTGGTTGATTGATTTTTCCAATTGTTGATTCATTCATTCGTTGGTTGGTTTATTCACTCACTGATTCATTAATTGGACTGGTTGATTGATTGCTCCATTGATTCATTGTTTTTTCATTCATTCACACACTGATTCATTAATTCATTGCATTGGATGACTGAGTGATTGTTCTTGGCTTTTCACCTGATTCACTGATTGATTGTTGCAAGCTGTTATTTTATTCTCTAAGCTGATTTGATTCTGTCATTTTCTAAATATATTTCCATGTTTATTTGCTCTAAGCTTTCATACTCTCATATCTTTTTGCCCCGCTGGCATTTTATTGAATGTAAACTCCATTCAAGAGAGTCTCTCAGGTGAAAGATGCCGCGCACAAACACAACACTACATCTTTTCATGTCGTCGGTTGTGTGAGTTCTCCCTCGGCTGGAACTAACGGCGCCTGCTAAACAGCAAAAGTGTAAAGCTGAATGAACACGACAGAGACAAGGTGTGAAGTCACGGACGAGATTAGAATAGTCTGATATCACTGTTGCCAGGCAACATGAAGAGGGGAAATAGTTTCCCCTAAACCAGTTCTTCAGTACACCTCTACTATCACTCCCTCTCTCTCTCAATACAGCTCTCCATCCGTCTTCCTGTGTTGAAACGAGACGCTGATAGCCTTGGTCTGGTACTGCTTCTGTGGTCTAAAGACTCCACTGCTACTGTACATTCCTTAAAGGAAAGGAAATAATCCTCTTTTCAATCAAGAACCAATCAAACCAATCACATTATGAACTTTGTTTCAAGTCTTGCTACTTGTTTTACAGATGAACCCCTCTTGGGTTCTTTAGCTTTTTTTGAACATTTACTACTCGATTGATTTTATTTATGAACATTGATGTCATTTGTGCACGGCTTTCAACAACTCTAACAAAGAAGAACAACGTTAACAACAGGAGGATGGAGGACGATGTGATCGGAGCTGTGTTTTTGTTGTGTCTCGCAATAATGGACATGGATTGTCGACGTATATGTAAAGCGATTGAAAGAACGGAAAGGAGGACTACGAATCACCATGCACTTCAGTGTCCGTATATTTATCGCAGTTCGTCATACTTGCGAAATAAGTTCAGACAATGTTTACAGTATGTTACATGGCGTTTTAAATAATGGCGGATGAGAGCGTTTTCGAAGGCGTCTGGCCAATCAATGTCTACTTACAGTACGTCACGGGTAGTACCAGTTGTGCTGGTTAGACCCTGCTGACGTTGTTTATAATTTAGTTCTTGAAAAAGGCAGTCCGGTACTAAAATCGCACCCAGTTCCTGCATTGCGAAAACACCCAAAAGTGGGTAGTTCCACAATTAGTTCTGGTACTATGAAAAGGTTCCTGCAGTGTGAAAGGCCCTATTGAAAACTAAAAAAGGTTCTATGATGACATAAGAATTTACATGTAAAGTTTCTACGATGATATAGCTGAAAGGTATCTCTGATGACATAACGTAAACTAAAAAAGGTACTATGATGATCTAAAATTAAAACATTTCTACGATGACATAATTAAAACTAAAAAAAAAAATCTATGATGACCTTAAAACTAAAAACGTTTCTATGATGGCATAATGGAAACTAAAAATAAATGTTCTACAATAACCTTAAATTATTTATGTTTATATGATAATGTAAAGTAAAATAGGTTATGTTTTGACGATAGCATATTGACAACTAAAAAGGTTCTATGATGACATAAGAATTAAAAGTTTCTATGATGATATAATAGATAAAAGGTATGTCAGATGACATAACGAGAACTGAAAAAGGTTTAATGATGACCTAAAATTAAAAAAGTTTCTACAATGGCATAACGAAAACTAAAAATGTTCTACCATGACCTAGAATTAAAAGCTTCTACGATGACATAGCGAAAACTAAAAAAGGTTCTGTGATGACCTAAGAACTAAAAAAGTTTCTATGATGACGTAACGAAAACTTAAAAAAGCTTCTACGATATCCTAAAATTAAAACGTTTCTAACGGAAACTAAAAAAAAAGTTATATGATGAACTAAGAACTAAAAAAGTTTTTACGATGACAAACTACAACAAAAGCTTCTACGATGACAATGGCAACTGAAAAATTTATACAATGACAAAACAACAACAACAAAAATGAGAATTCAGAAACTCATGGGAACTTAAGAAGGTTCTATTATGACGGAATGAGACCTAAAAAGGTTTTATCATGTCATTTTCTCATAAGGCATGAGACTGTAAACCTTTTTAGAACCTTTATCTTTAAAAGCTTAGCAAACAAAATTAGGGTGTAATTGAGAAGACGATAACCAGATAGGAGACAGAGAGAGAGAGACACAGAGAGAGAGAGAGAGAGAGAGAGAGTCTGAGCTGATGTTTTAATCAGGACTCTGGCTTCTCTCTGGAGGATTCCTGTTCCTGTCTCAGCGTGTAAAGCTGGGTTTTGGCGCATACAAGAGCCGCCTAAAAATAGATCCAATATTTCCCCCTCCCTTCATCTGCTGCTGATGTCAGAAACACTTCCCTCCTTCTTTTCTCGCTCTTATTTTTTCTCACATACTCACTCTCTCATGCTCTTTCGTTCTCTAATGAAATGTTAATAGGATGATCTGAACAAGGTGTTTGAAATGGACTGCCCCCTTTTGCAATCCCATGTGTGCATTTCTGAGAAAGATCAACTGTTTTTCAGGTGCTATAAAATCAATACAACAATCTTCCACTGAATAATCCCATCTGTGCCATTAGCACTTCCTGTCGTAAACCTACTAGAATAAAACAAAATCAGTATACTAAGTGACCAAATGACACAAAACTACAGCCCTAAATAATGATCTTTACATAATTTTATGGTCCTGTGGTCAGAACTACACACAAGATACACAACCATAAAAAATTATGATAGCGCAACTGCTACCAATTCCCTGTCTGATTCCTGGCAGAGATGAGATGGATGATCAGATGGTTCTGAGAGAGACGTTGTGGGATGTTTACGGGCAGGCAGACAGTGTTTGTGATAAATGCGAGGGCATGAGGTTGTTTTTTAACTCTTCAGGGAGGGTTAGAGTTGTTCAACACTATCCGCGAGACACAAACCTCATTGTTTTCTGTTTTCTTCAGCTGCCTGACATCAATATTGATGAGCTTCTCTCACCAGAAGATCCATCATAGCGTATATGTGGAGGGAACAGATGATGCATTGACTGACCGTTTGTGTCTGTGTGTGTGTGTTTGTGTTGGGAACCTTGCAGCGTTGCATTTTTTTCACATCTGCAAGGCCAGCGCGCAATATTAATGATTCTGTTCGGGGCTAAGGCAACTCGCAACTCTGGTCATCTTTTTTCTTTTTGCATCCTTCCACTGTTTCTTTCACCTCTGCACATCTTATTTCCATTCATATTGCTTTCTTTTTAACATATCCATAGTTACTTCACATATTAGATTTGCATTATGCATACTAAACTTACTTACATGTGTGAAATACCCAGGACTTGTTCAGAATACTAGCATACTATTTACTGCATACTGAGCAGTATATAATGTTTTATGATGATATAGTATGTATTTATTATGTATGTTTTATGCAGTGGTATTTTAAATAATAGTATAATGAATTATTTACTTTGCATATTTACTTCAGCAAGTGTGCAGTGTGAAAAGTTTTGTATGCATAGGATAGCTGTATACATTTTATTTTAGCATGTGTGCAGTGTGGAAATTTTTGTATTTAGTATGCTCCTGTTTGAAATGATTATTATTGCATACTGCATATGTTTTTATAAATAGAAAACAGTATGGTAGTACTCCATTCTGAACATAGCCTAACTTTGGCTGTCTTTGAAATATTAGCTATCTACTGTACATACTGCACAGTATATACTGAAATAGTATGTATTATGCAGCAATAGACATTTCAAATATTAGTATGCTACATTATTTTTACTTCAAGTGTGTGATATGTTATTTTTGATTTAATTTTAGAATTTTGTATTTTACTGTTTGATGTGTTTATTTTTTATTATTCTGCTTTTTTAATAGGAAACAGTACAAAAATATTTTAGTGTTTCTTTTTTTATGCATAGAAAAATATGACTATTTAGTATGCACCTGTTTGAACTGTTTACTGTTGCATACTGAAACTTATTTTTATTTTTTACTCTTGTTTTTTAAATGTTTATTTTTTTATTTAGTAAGCATTTTTTTTTTATTATGTTATGGTTTGTGCTATTAGGTTTTATTTTGTTTTGCGAGACTTCTGGTTCATTAGCCCCTGCAGGGAAATAAAGAGAAGAATAACGACGTGCAATAAATGGTAAAACAGTTTGCACTACAAACCAGTGTTCATAATTTAGATAATAAATTAAAATAATATGGTAAGACACACCAGTTTGCAATATAAAGCAGCAAAACGAGCTGGTTTGTACAGCTAAAAATAGCTGGATGCGGATGAGACCGGAAGCCAGACCCTTTAAATTGTGGCTGGATGCGGATGAGACCGGAAGCCAGACCCTTTAAATTAAAAAAAAAGGTGACAGCCTTGATTATGTCGTAGTATAAATTTCAGTAGTTTGTCAAAAAAAAACTTTATTGTGAATGTTTTGTTATGCTTTAGCATTTTAATTTATGAAATGTTTGATGTGTTCTGTATTACTGTTTATTGTATAAGACATTATAAAACAAGAAACATAGTATGCTGATATTCCATTCTGCTAGCATACTACACACTGCATACTAGACAGCACATTATGCACTAAGAAACATTTCAAACAGTAGTATGCTACGTTGTTAAGAAACCTCATTACCTTGCATGCTAATTTCAAGTAAGAAATGTGTACAAATGTTTGTACATACACTTCATGAGGTCATGTGACAACAATTTAGTATGGATAGAGTTAGAAATGTAGCAGTGACTCTTCAAACAGTACATGCTACATTGTCAATAAACCTCATTACCTGGTTTGTTTACTTCAGCAAGTGCACAGTACGTTTTTTTGATGCATAAAATGATGAAACAATTTAGAAGTCTACAGTTTTTATATGCTTATTGTTGCATACTGTGTGGTTTCAAACTATGCCATTCCACTAACATACTACATACTGCATACTAGACTGCAGTGTATACTGTATTTATAAAGTGCTAAACACTTCAAAACAACAGTATGCTACATTATAATCAGGAAGTGTACAGCCTACATACTACAGTATATACTGCAGAAATAGTAAGAATAGTGTGGTAGTGTTATTTAGAATATAAAGTGACTTATTATTTGATCAAAATGTACATTTTACCCAAATTTGAATGCAAAAATACTATACTGAACTGTAATGAGGTTGTGACAACAGTGTAGCATACTACTACAATATTTGAAATGTTTAGAGTTGCCTATTTAAAAACAATACACAGTATACAGTATATATTGTATAGTGAGTTTGGTTTGCTATTTTATTTGATACATTGATTTGATTTAGTGTAGAGTGTGTTATTATGTGTGTGTTTTTGTTTTGAATAAAACCGTGTAGCTGACCGCTATGAACGTCACGTTGTGCTCAGTATAATAACGTCTCTCTGTTTCTCTTCCTCCAGGATGACTTCCTGTACAGCGTCTCAGTTATCAGCGGGGTGGTGTGCGCCATTCTGTCCGTCTGTAAGTTCATGCTGGGGAAAGTCCTCACCAGCAGGGCTCTCATCACTGACGGTACGTTTCCCCGGAAACCTACCGGGTTACCGTGGTGATATGCCACCCTGCTTTATTATTCACAGTGCCCTGGCAACGTGTCTGGTCTGATTTCACCTTAGCTCCTCCCATTCTGACTTCCGAGCAGCTGGAAGAAGCAGGATTCCACACCTAAACTATATTTGGCTTAATAAACCAATTCCATCATATCCCAAAAATAATATTACTTTCAAAACATTAACGCTCAAGACATCACATTACAGATGTTAAGTTTGTTACAAAAATAAATGCACCCATTGTCGTTCCAAACAGTTTCCTTTCCGTGAAACATGCGATATTTAGCAGAATGTGCATTTTTTTTTCCATATACTGAAAGATGGTCAAGCTCCAAAAATGAGAACAAATATGTTTTTATGGCTTCAGATGACTTAAAATACAATTCAAATATAGTAGAGGCTACTTTTATGGTGGTTTTATGGCATTTTCATTTGTTAATTTAAAAGACACTTCAAAATACTGAAAACGAAAAGGCAACAGACAAGTAGAGACAGACACATATATATATATATATATATATTATATATATATATATATATATATATATATATATATATATATATATATATATAGAGAGCGAGAGAGAGAGAGAGAGTATATATATATATCACAGATGGACATGCACACACACACACACACACACACACATGCACACGCACGCACGCACACACACACACACAGTTAAAATTAAATCATGTGGCTTATTGAGAAGAGGTGTGCTGTTACCTTTCTAACTGACCAAACTTGCAATTTCTGTAAAATCACACTGAAAAAAAAGAAAAAAAAAAAAGTTGTAGGATTTACTTTGTGATATTTACTAGCAATTTCTGATTGAACGGTTTCAAATAATTACAAAGAAACGGCAAGTAGAATTATATATGAAATTTATGAATGATGTTTAATTAGAAAAGAACATTTCTGATGCATTTTGTAATTAAGTTTAGTTTAACTAAAAACATATTTTGATGTCTCATGTTTAGTAAGTTTAGCTAAAAAGGCTAAAAGTTGAGCTAATAAAGAGCATTTTTTATGGCTTATGTTTAATTATGAATTTTAGTTAAAAAGTTTAAAAGAACCTTTTGATGCCTTGTTTAAGTTTAGTTTAACTAGTAAATTTTTAGTTAAGTTTAACTAAAATATATATTTTATATCTTATAAAGTTAAAAAAAAAGTTGAGCTTAAGTTTTTTAATTATTAAGTTTAGTTAAAAAGAAAGCTTAACTAATTTTTTGTGTGTCATGTTTAGTCAGTTTAGCTAAAAAGTTTAGCTAATTTATTTACATTCACATTTAGTCATTTAGCAGACGCTTTTATCCAAAGCGACATACAAATGAGGACATTTGATATTTATTTTATTTCTTTTTTTGGATGTCTTATGTTTAATAAGTATGTTTGACAAAAAAAAAGTTTAAAAGTTTGGCTAAAAAAAAGAGCCTTTTTTTAAAAGTACTAACAATTTCTATGTGCAAACTGTTTCAAATAATAACTACAACGAAACGGCAAGTACAATTAAACTTTCAATGTAGCAAACTTTGACATTTAACTGGAATTCATTAATATCACACACACACACACACAGTCTGAATGAGCGAATCGCACGCCAGCTAAACCTCGTGTGTGAAATTCACCAGCTGTCCAAACATCTACTATTACTGCACCAGCTATTACTGATCATCTCAAAATACGATGATTTATAATCTGTAAAGATAAACATTTCTGATGTCTCATATTTAATTAGTAAGTTTAGCGAAAATAAAAAAAGTAGGTTTTTTTTTTTTTCATGGTTCATTTTCAATTAGTAAGTTTAGCTAAAAAAGTGAAAATGTTTATCTTTTTGTTGGCAATTTTTTTGGCAAGTTCTGCTCCAAAAAGTTCAAGTTGAACTAAAAATCACTGTTGTCATAATTTACTTTGGTTGTTCCAAACCTCTACGGCTTTCTTTTTTTCTGTGGAACACAAAAGTTGACGTTTAGCAGAATGTTCACGCTGCTCTTTCCAACTTTTCTTTTTTTTTTAACATGTACGTAATTATTCATTTGCAGGTTTTAACTCTCTAGTTGGCGCCGTCATGGGATTCTCCATCCTGATCAGCGCCGAGGTGTTCAAACACGAACCTAGCGTCTGGTACCTGGACGGGACTATCGGGGTTCTGATCGGACTGATCATTCTCGCCTACGGAGTCAAGTAAGAGTCCAAATCCAATTCAAGTTTGGAAAACAAAGGCGGACTAAGTAAACTGAGTCATTCTGAAGTGTAAAAACAAAAATGTTACTTTAAAGAGTTTATAAAATAACTAGAATAAAATAAATCAAGGCTAAAACAACAGATGCTAAAAAAAATAAAATAAAACAACAAACTTCAAATGAAAACTTAAATATTCTAATTCAGAATATTAACAAAAACTAAATAAAAAATAATTAAATAAGAATTAAATGTTTAAATATTGTAGTTTTTTGTTTTAAAGCACAAAGCTGTTTAATAAACAGTTATTTAATAATGTCGTATACTCTTGAGGGGTTTCAGGCATGACTCTGTTTGTCTTTGGTTCAACTGTAAATATGCTGCTGGAGGCTTTAGCTAAAGCCTCTGAAAGGGATGCTAATGAAGTAGAGTTTTGTTGGTTAAATAGCTAATATAATTATTATAATAACACTACCCTAGAGACTGTTTTTAGAGCTTGACTCATTGTAATAGAAATGTAACATGCACATACGTCGAAGATTCAGGGAATCATATGCAAAGCTCAGCGTCATCTGGAAGATTTCCCACTGCTAATCAAACGCTGAATGACTTGAAGCTGAAATGTAAATCTTTAAGCTGAAAACACCACCAGCTGTGTCTCTTTCCCAAGAGCAGAGGTCGTTTAGTTTGAAGTGACAGGCTTCGTCCTTCAGAGGTTGGGAAGTTCAGAGCTGCACATGCTGAGTTTAGCCTTGTTATTGTGCCGTACTATGCCAATAAATACACAGTGGTTTATTTATAGCTGTATAACTTGTAAAGTCAAAAAAATTAGGCCTAAATTTGAGGTTTATGTTTTTGAATTGCATGTAAAAATTTCCATCCATTTGGATTACTCAGATTTAATATAAACCAACTATTAAACTTTGTTTTCACAATTATTAGATTTATGCTCTAAGCAAGTTGAATAAATGCATTTTAAAAATAGGATTACTTAAAAAAAATAATCTAATAGATGCAGATAGCTTTTTTTTTCTTCTTACTGGTTTCATTGAGAAATATTTATCACACTGAGTTTATTGGTTTATAATAAAACTGTATTATTCAAATGGATGTAATTTTTTTACATGCAATTCAAATGCATACATCTTATTTTAGGCCTAAATATTTTCAAATATATATTCAAATGTTTCCTACCAGACTCGAACATGCACTGCCACATATACAATAATTAAAATAAAATTCCACAATAGAAAAGCCAAACATATGATAGAAAACGAACTATAGCTCAAAACCATGTCAAGTCTAATTAATTAATTGACTGCATTATTTTAGCATCAATGAGATACGGTTCTATTTTTTTAAGCATTTTTATTTTTGTATTTCTCATTTTAATTTTAGTAATTTTGTGCTGTATTTTTGTATTTTTTAGTTACCGTTTTCTTTTAAATATATCTATATAGTTATTATTTCAGTTTTAGTTTTTATTTTAGTACATTAAGTTAAACGGTTACCATTTATTCATATTTCAAATAATAAACATTTTTAATGGTCTTAGTTCTACTTAATTATAATAATCCTGTAAATCGAATAGGTGTTGAAATTACGTTTTTTTTAGATAAACTTTTTTAAAACATTCTAATAGTCTACAAGAATTTTTAAGATTTATTTGTTTGTAGTTGTTGTTTGTATATTTTGAATATGTTGATTTATTTGATTTATTTCACTAATTCCATTCAACTTTTATATTATATTCATTCATTACACACAGACTGATATATTTCAAATGTTTATTTCTTTAATTTTGATGATTATAACTGACAACTAAAGAAATACCAAATTCAGTATCTCAGAAAATTAGAATATTACTTAAGACCAATACAAAGAAAGGATTTTTAGAAATCTTGGCCAACTGAAAAGTATGAACATTAAAAGTATGAGCATGTACAGCCAATCAATACTTAGTTGGGGCTCCCTTTGCCTGAATTACTGCAGCAATGCGGCGTTGGCATGGAGTCGATCAGTCTGTGGCACTGCTCAGGTGTTATGAGAGCCCAGGTTGCTCTGATAGTGGCCTTCAGCTCTTCTGCATTCTTGGGTCTGGTATATCGCATCTTCCTCTTCACAATACCCCATAGATTTTCTATGGGGTTAAGGTCAGGTGAACTTGCTGGCCAATTAAGAACAGGCATACCATGGTCCTTAAACCAGGTACTGGTAGCTTTGGCACTGTGTGCAGGTGCCAAGTCCTGTTGGAAAATGAATATGCATCTCCATAAAGTTGGTCAGCAGCAGGAAGCATGAAGTGCTTTAAAACTTCCTGGTATACGGGCTGCGTTGACCTTGGACCTCAGAAAACACAGTGGACCAACACCAGCAGATGACATGGCACCCCAAACCATCACTGACTGTGGAAACTTTACACTGGACCTCAAGCAACGTGGATTCTGTGCCTCTCCATCTCTTCCTCCAGACTCTGGGACCCTGATATTCAAAGGAAATGCAAAATTTACTTTCATCAGAGAAACATAACTTTGGCTACTCAACAGCAGTCCAGTCCTTTTTGTCTTTAGCCCAGGCGAGACTCTTCTGACGCTGTCTGTTGTTCAAGAGTGGCTTGACACAAGGAATGCGACAGCTGAAAACCCATGTCTTGCATACGTCTGTGCGTAGTGGTTCTTGAAGCACTGACTCTAGCTGCAGTCAACTCTTTGTGAATCTCCCCCACATTTTTTGAATGGGTTTTGTTTCACAATCCTCTCCAGGGTGCGGTTATCCCTATTGCTTGTTACACTTTTTCTACCACATATTAATGTGCTTGGACACAGAGCTCTGTGAACAGCCAGCCTCTTTTGCAATGACCTTTTGTGTCTTGCCCTCCTTGTGCAAGGTTGTCAATGGTCCATCTTTTTGGACAACTGTCAAGTCAGCAGTCTTCCCCATGATTGTGTAGCCTACAGAACTAGATTGAGAGAGCCATTTTAAAGGCTTTGCAGGTGTTTTGAGTTAATTAGCCGATTAGAGTGTGGCACCAGGTGTCTTCAATATTGAACCTTTTCACAATATTCTAATTTTCTGAGATACTGAATTTGGTATTTTCTTTAGTTGTCAGTTATAATCATCAAAATTAAAAGAAATAAACATTTGAAATACATCAGTCTGTGTGTAATGAATGAATATAATATACAAGTTTCACTTTTTGAATGGAATTAGTGAAATAAATCAACTTTTTCATGATATTCTAATTATATGACCAGCACCTGGATATGTATTTTTTAATATTGCCACATAAGCACTAATTACTTGGCCACAGCTCTGACCTCTAAAGTTAACTAATTTTTGTGAATTTTCTTTTTCTTGCCTGATGTGAAAATGAGTGAACTTACACTTTTCTTTCTTTCTCTTTCTCCGTCAGGTTGTTAAAGGACATGGCGTGGCGGTGTGTGTCAGGCGGGAGATTAATTGCGCTTCGAGTAGCGATTCTGATTCCGGATGACCCAACACACACACACACACAGAAACACTCCTGTGGAGATTCTCCTGAGAGGAAAACACAACGTAACAACACACACAAACTTCACCTGCCTCAGGGCAAACTCAGCCACTAATTCCCCTGTAAATATGGATCTGAAAGGGAATAACTGAAACTTATGTATTATTATGAAAATGTGTATTATCGTATCGTTTGAGATGGCAAAGAGCCATGGCGCTGAAACAAGACATCTCAGAATGTATATCACCTGATATATAAACCCCAGCTTCATCGCATTGAGTTATAGATATGTATCTGTATAATGGGTGAGAGACCTTTTTTAGGTATGATTTGTGCAGGTTATTACAAATATATTCAACATTTTTAAACGTCCAGATTAAGACGGAAGAGGTTTATCAGGTAAACTTAACACAGATTGTCATTTTTGTCTAGTTTGTTTAAATTAAGGTTCTATTTATTTCAGTAGTTCTTTACTTGCACTTGTGAAAACCTTTAAAATATTCACATGAAATAGACTAAAATTACACAAGAATTCATTAGTTGTCCAACATTCGATTTCAAAAGTTCTCGTTATAGAAATTCCAATAAAATGTCACAGTGGGAAAGCCAAAAACCTCATATAAAATCAAGTATAGATCACTCGGAAAGTGTACAAATTGAAGTTATGCCAAAATAAACGGAAGGGGTGCTGAAACTACATTTTTTTGTAGATAATAAAATGACTCAAAGTTGTTTTCTTAACAGGGACCTTAATTAGTTTCTTTTTTCCTTGTTAAATGTGCCATTGAATCATCTACATGAACTTTAAAGTATAATATTCAACAAACAGGGCATTTTCATATCTAATACTATTGTAACATACTCTAAACATAATACATGATGAAACTTTCAGTACTTAAAGAGCACTAGTCTAAGTCTACAAACTAATTGCTAGAAACCGCTTCGTTTGCTAGACCTTATGTAATTTCATCTTTCGCACTCCATCGAAACGGTAAAACTCTGTGAAGTTCATTTGTTATAGCTTGATCCAGCCTTGCGTATAGCTTTTGGTGAAACTCGTACTTGTATTAAATGGCACACAAATGTTACTCACACAGTAACAAAGCCTTAAAACTTGACCCTTCATGATGTGAAGTTATATGTTCTGAAGTATTACTTAGACTGTTGTAATTCTGCCATGAAATTTGGCTTTTTAAATGTGTATTTGGGAAAAGCCGAGTTTCTGAGCATTTTATGTAGCAGATATATTGTAGCTCCGTGGAGCAGATGGACGTAACAGTGACATTACAGCCGGTCCAATCGCGTATGTGCTATTCAGTGGCAGTTCATAGTTCGATTGTCGGTGAAAAGCAATGTTTGTGCTTTTGGAGAAGTGTATGCTGTTTTTTCAGGTGTGTGGTCGAATTCAGTGCTCTGTTCTTTATTGACATGTTAAATGAGATTGACAGAGGGACTAGACATAAGCACACAATGAGTGTGTTTTTTTAGATTTGTAGAGGGACTAGACATAAGCACACGCCCCTGCAAATGAGACTTTCTTTGCACAGTTGAGCATTAGCATTATAGTACATCACTTGTTCACCAACGGATCCTCTGCAGTGAATGGGTGCCGTCAGATTGAGAGTCCAGACAGCTGATAAAAACATCACAATAATCTAGAAGTAATCAGCACCACTCCAGTCCATCAGTTAAGGTCTGGTGAAGTGAAAAGCTGCGTGTTTGTAAGAAACGAATCCACCAGTTCATTTAAGGTGTTTTAAATTCAACCCGCCACTTCTGGCCAAAATCCATACTGTTTAGCCCATTAACCATTAAACAAAACAAAACAAAAAGTGTCTTTTCACACCAAAATATTTAGTTTAGAACTATTTTGAACTGTTTTGGTTTGTAAACGGCGCTTGATCTGTGCAGATTTCTCTCGTAATTCAGACGAGACTGTAGAAAGCAATATTATGGATAGAGGACTTGTATTTTAAGCTCAAGCAACAGTTTTGAAGTTAAAAACGTTTTGATGGATTAGTTTCTTTTACTTTACAAGATGTTAACTGATGGACTGGAGTTGTGGATTATTGTAATGTTTTTATCAGCTGTTTGGACTCTCATTCTGATGGCACCCATTCACTGCAGAGCATGCATTGGTGAGCAAGTGATGCAATGATACATTTCCCCAAATCTGTTTAGATTAAGAAAAAAACTCATCTACATCTCAGATGGCCTGAGGGTGAGTACATTTTCAGGAAATTCTCATGTTTGGGTGAACTACTCCTTTAAAACTAAGGCCCAAAAATAACGAGATTGGGCCCATTATTTGGTTAAAAACTGAATTCGCACCATTGCTCGAAGAACAAATGCTGACAGAAGCCAATGTAAATCCACGTCGGGCTGAATGTCATGTGAAACATGAATGTATATACAACTATGTTGCTGTGGAGTACACATGTATATTTACACAGAAATGTCTGTTGTCACAGAAAAAAAAAGTTTATTTGAAAAATAAAGATATATCCTACTGATTCCTCATAATTAATGAAAAACAAACTGTGTCCTTTTTTTCATGAATGTCTTAAAATCCATCATAACGAATGTAAATCACCCCCAAAACACAAGAACAACTCAAAAACAAACCCATCTGGTTTGAACAGTTTACAAATTATATGTGAATACATTTCAATTTAAAACAAAACAGAAGCAATTATTATTAACAGCAATGTAAACCAGAACAATTGTAAAAAAAAAAAAAAAAAAAAAAATTGGTTCCATGATTGGGGTTTCGTTCCGAATTTTTTCCAACATAACAGCAGTAGTTAGTAGGTAAAAATGACTGGCCATGATTTTTAATAGACTAATATTTTCAATAAAACATCTGACTGTCATTAACACGAATAGCTACAGCTAAGCCGCAAGAAAACAAACACCTTCAAAACGTTTCATCCTTCATTCTGTAAACCAAATGTAGTGACTTTAGTCATCTGGACATAATTAGTCTGATTGTGGGATTTTGCGTGTCAACAACCACCAAACGTTTAGCAAGACTATTTCGCGCTAAATGCCGAACAACTCTATTTCAGCTATTAAACTACTATTTCGGCTTTTAGCTAGCTAGCATTTCACCTCCAGCGCTTGCTATTTCGTAAAGGAAAACAAACCAAACAGTTCTAGTAACCATCAGAAGGCACCTCATGAAACAAGATGAAACAATAGCTTGGCTGAAGACCATCATTTTACATACAAACGTACAGATCTCGAGAGAGAGAGCGCGGAAACGTAAAACTATCGTATAAGTTAGAGTGGAAAACTAGAAGAGACCCATCTATATTTACAAATGTGCAAATGTGTACAGAAATCATACACTGGATAAAAACATCAAATGAGGATTCGCTGGCTTTTGAAATTAAACCGTCTTCACAATGTTTGTCCAGAGTACTGACAATAAAGGAAATTATGATATGTTATGCTGTTCTATTTTTATATAACATTCAGTAAAATTTCACAGCAAAAACTTTACGTTTTATGTATTTTTAATTATTATTATTTTTTTTAATTAAACTTCATTTTGTAGTTAAGTATTCAGTTATTTTTAATTGAAACTTTGTAGTTAAATAATTACAAATAATTTAATTAAAGGAATAAAATTCTGCCATCATTTACTAAATCAAGTTGTTCCACTCCTGTTTGAGTTTCCTTCTTTTGTTGAACACAGAAGAAGATATTTTGAAGAATGTTTATAACCAAACTGTTGACGGTAGCCATTGACTTGCATAGTTTGGAAAAAAAATACCATGGAAGTCAATGGGTACCGTCAACTGTTCAGTTACTAAAATTCTTCAAAATATCTTCTTCTGTGTTCAACAAAAGAGAGAAACACATACAGAAACATATCTTCTTCTGTGTTCAACAAAAGAGCTGCTCATATATATATATCATATATATATATCTATATATATCTATATATATTTTTTTTTTTTTTTTTTTTTTTTCTTTCAGACAGTACTCTGGACAAGCATATGCACATATACTTAAATTAGTCTGATAAATAATATTTCCCTCTATAAAGAATTTTCTCTTCTATAAATAGACACATAGAAATCAACAGGCAGAGATAATGGTCTGTATACAAAATAAATAAAAAAAACAAAACTTTAAAACAATTGTACAGTGTTGTAATATCTGATGTTAAATCTTCGCTATAGTGCAGTTTCATTCCAAAACACAAATAACTCTAAATAATTCTAATTTGGACATTTTTCAATAATAAGCAGGCAAATTCAAGAATATCGCGCAAAATAAAAATGAAACAAAAAGCCAAGGCCAATCTGTGTTTTTAACACAAAATAAAGTATTTTATCCTAGTAATGTACACTTTGTTTTTATACAGATATATATTTCTTTTTTTTATACAAATAAAGATAAAATTTTACAGAAATATCTGTGATCTTATTGGTATTTACCTTATCCACACACAGATCATCTGAAAGCCGTGATATAATGTTCATTCAGGTAAACTGGGCCACTTTTTGCCAATTAACGCGACAGTAAAATATGTCCCAATTTAGTTGAATTCAATCTACTAGTTTAACAGTTAGTTTGGTCTGTTGGATTGCGTTCTACTTCATACTGGCTGGTTTGCGACATGTGTATTTCACTTAAACATCCCACCTGGCAGTTGACTAGTGCAGTACTGCGATATTTAACGTGGATTGTTCGCAGTGTTAGCATCTGCTGTTAACAAGTAAACTACCGTGCAGAATAAAGCGGACCGTGTGTTTACGTTTCAGCATCTGTTATTTACATGTGAACGCATCATTTCACGGAGCCAGTACATTGAAAGTTCAGTTACAGTGTAAAACTGGGGAAATTTCCCCAATAACAAGCGCACTCGCACACACAAATAAACACGCACTCAGTTTGAGTCTTCAAAATGGTCAAAGGTGCTTTTCAGAGTCAGTCGTCAGACTTGGTCCAATGATGAAAGTCACCTCAGAGAGAGGAAAAAAAAAAAAAACCGAACAAACAAACAAAAACAGTAGAATGAAGAACTGGGCTAATAAACGTCAGTGTTTCCTCCATGCCAGCAGGGGGCAGTGTTCTGATTCCCTGCAATCCGCTTCAAGTATGTCAGCCTAAAACTAGTTCAAGTTTGTGTGCAAAAAAAAAAAAAAAATCCAGCAAAATAAATATTTTTCTTTTCTTTCCATCCTTCGTTTTTTTTTTTTTTTTTTCCGGCCAAGAGCCGAGAGCTGCCGCACTCCAGCGTTTCCATTTCTTTCAATTTTTTTGTGAGTTTATGGGAATAAAACAAGAGTTGAATTCCTCTGAATTCTTTAATCGAATCACCGCACGTTACAACACTGGCTCTGTCAGCAGTGCGCTGTGTAATAGTCCGGTCCCGTCCAGTGCGGCGGGTGATGAACCGCCAGGTTGGTCGTATGGGGTTGCCGAAGTGTGTGTGGTGTGCGCGTGTGTGTTATAAGCAGTCCTTACACAGCGCCACCTGTCCTTTCATGTAGTCTCTGCAGGGACAGATGCGCGTGAGGGACTGATGGGCCCCGGCGCAGCTGAACAGCAGCAGGTCCGACTGGAACACGCAATGCTGCACTGATTCGCTGAAGGCGGGGACGACGATATCGCTGGTGGACTCCACCGTCTTACACTCCACACCATACCTGCAGTGAAGAAACCAAAGACAGAAGCCTTGAGGACATGACATGAGATCACCAAAAAGTCAGTACCATAGTACTACCACAG
Organism: Cyprinus carpio; assembly: GCF_018340385.1. Taxonomy (NCBI): domain Eukaryota; kingdom Metazoa; phylum Chordata; class Actinopteri; order Cypriniformes; family Cyprinidae; genus Cyprinus; species Cyprinus carpio. The sequence goes on along the minus strand of NC_056593.1, from coordinate 6,171,387 downwards.
TCTTAAGACAGGTACCATGGTAATATAATGATGTTTTAGACATGTAGCAGGAAAATGCCATGGATTAATTCACGGAAAATAATAAAAAATAACTTTAATAATTATAAAACACACATTAATACATTAAACATAAAATATATTTAATATATTCAAGTTGTATTTATCAAAAGGTAAAGACAAGATATATAAAATATAAAAAATATAAAAATTATTAGATGCATATTTACATTTTTGTATGGAAATATTAAATATCCTTGCAATTACAATATATACATTATTACATATTACATTTCACAAAGAATTTTTTTTAATTGCATCTAATCAATTATATTAAAATTATAACTAAATATTAAAGTATTTATTTAATATTAACATAATTTATCATAATATTATATAATTTAATATTAGTATTATATACATAAAACATTTATAAACACACACACTATTTTAAGTTTATGGAAAATAAAGGCATTTAATCAAAAAAAATTAATATGTATCTAATAAATAAAATAATAGTTTACTATTTGCAAATATTAACTCCAATATGTCACATGTATTTTAATGCATTAGAAAATTCTATATATTAAATTGGAACCAAATAATAAAACAAAATAAATGACAAAATCTAAAATATGCATCTAATAATTAATTTTTTACTAAATATGAAAACTATTTGTGAATTTTTTTATTTAAAAAAAATATATAAATACTTTCATTATTTATATTTTAAAAATGCATCTAATAAATATCAAACATCCTAAAAGCATCTGAAAAATATCAATACTGCAACTTTGATATGTAATTTTTGTTCTTTATATATATATATATAATATATAGCAGATAAATATATATATAATATAATATATACAGTATATACTGTATGTATATACAGTATATATATAATTATACACACACAATAAAATATAAAATACAAAATTTCATTATAAAAGAACAAATAAATTACTTCTGTGTAAATTATATATTCTATACAAATTATAATCATGTGCATCAAAAAAAGTAATCTGCACAAGTTTAAAATAAAAATCAATACATTTCAGGGATAGAATTAGTCAGTATTTTAATAATTAAAATATCCATGGTCAAGTTGTTTACAAAAACAGTCAAAATCTGATGTAAATCTGAGGTAATTTAAGTCAAATCCCACCAAACCTCAGCAGGAGCGAGTAAACAGACTGAGAATGTGAATTCTAAAGGAGAAATAAAGGGCCTGTGTAGTGCAGCACTGCCCTCTGCTGTCTGGATAGAGAACTGCAGCGTTTGTACCTGAACAGATCCTTGTCTTTATTGAGATGCTGGAAGAAAGAGGGTTCACAGATCAGCTGCTCTTCCTGACACACCTGCTTGCAGGATTTACCTGCCGGAGCGAACTTGACCTGCATGGCGCTGAGAGGAGGCCACATCACCTGACCGTGACAGAAATCCTGCACACACACACACATACACACACACACACACACAGGGGCGTTTCTTTACAGATCAAGCGTGCATTCTTTGCATGACAGGTACAGGTATGTCACGTCTGATTATCGTGTGTGAACAGGTGAAGTTGAACGAATCACACACACCTTAAATGTCCACAACACACAGTCAAAGGTACCTGGTTCTTGATGAAAGCGTTGACGCGCTGTAACATCCCTTCACAGGTGAACTCATACGGCAGATACGGCTCGATCTGAAAACATCACACGTCACAGCTTATAAGTGTGTGTGTGCTTCACTATAGTTTGCTCCCAGAAGTGAGCTGAATATGGCCAAACCAGCAGGTTTTCATTAGGGACCTCCTTAATGATAACAAATGTTTAGTAAATGTATGTTTATGGTTTGGGCTAATCGGTAGTAATAAATTTAATATAAAAACAACATATCTGTATATCCTCATTTATGTAGCATAATAAATGTGTGTCTAGATTTGTCACACTTAAAGCCATACCTAAAGGACAAATCTACTCATAAATATCCACATAATGGACCAAAACTGCTTTAAAGGAAGTGCTTCAGGAATGCTTGCATTACTCTGAAGTAGTCTGTAGCCTGGAGTGACCAGAATTGTGTACCTTCTGACTGAGGATGGCTTTAATGGCGTTCTGCACCTCTGCTGGATCATCTATGTTGACGGTCCAGACATGTGGCCTTCCGATGTAAACCTCAGCATAAGGGTGCTGGGAGGTCAGCTGGGGTCAAAGGTCGAACACATCAGAGACAACTGATTCTGACCACGATAAAACCTCAGCAAAATAATAATGGACACATAAATTAAGTACCTCTCTGAGTGTGGGTTTGCCCTTGAAGAAATCGGTGTTTTTGCTGCTTTTAGGAGGGTCGAACCTTGGGTTGAGGAAAGTGCAGCCATTGGCTATGGCCTCCAGGGGGGCGGGTCCCTCGTACGGGAAGGACAGTCCGACAAATAGCTAAACGACAAACAGAGATTCGCAATCTTGTCATTTGATCCATGTATATATAACAAAACATTATTATAGAAAATATTACATCAACATTGAATTCACTTACATTAACATATAATTTATTATTCATAATAAAACACAAAATTTAAACACAAAACCTGATGCATTTAAAAAATAGTTCACTTTTATTTCTGAGGTTTCGTGACATTTAATGTAATTTAGCCCAAGTCTATTTTAAATTATTATTATTATACAATTTATTATCCATAATGCAAAACAAAATAATATATTGATACTGTATTTATATTCTGTAAAAAACTATTTATGAAATGTAATGTAATTTATGTGATGTTTAATATGTTACTTTCGCCCAAACCTATATTAAATTATATCAATAATAATATTAGAAATGGCCCGTTTCCATTTCTAAATCTCATCTCAGTGTGTTTTCCGATAGATAGATGTATTCCGTTGATTCCTAAAATGGAAATGAGGTATTTCTGGGACATTTTAAACAAGTCCACAGAGGGAAACGTCAAACAAACGATCCACTGATGGAAACCTGGCGGCTGATTCCCAGAGCCAAAGCAAATTTACCTGCAGTAAACTCACATTTGCACAGCTGCACTGCAGCACTCTCTAGAAATCCAATCACAAGCTCAAACCGCCGGCTCTAATCACAATCAGCAGTGAGAACGAGTGTAATAATCGCCTTCTCCCCGACTCCACACACTGCACTGAGCCAGACCACTCGAGCTAGTGTTTATGTTTGGATGTGGATGGCAGAGTAAAATGTTTGTTGTTTGTGATGTTTGGTGCTCACACAATGAGCTGCCTGTGACACGCCGGACAGATGACCACACGCTTACACACTGACCCACAATGCACCAGTGACGGAGCACTGAGATTCACTAATGAGGAATGTTAGTTTAACCTCATTTACTTCACAAAAAGAGTTTAAAGGGACTGTAAATATGTTGTTTTAATTTAAAAAAAGATTTAAAAGATAATTACCATTAGTCTGTAGTGTTCATAATTAGCTGTATTTTAAAAAAAATAACATTATAAAAATAACATACTATATATTATATATATATATATAATTGATATTTTATGCATTTTGTAGTCAATTTTATCCAAAGTGATGATGTATGTATATGTTAATAATAATGTATAATAATGCTAATAATATTAATAAAACACTAATTATTAATTTACATTTTATGCATTTAGCAAGTGCTTTTTTTTTTTTTTTTTTTTTTTTTTACAAAGAAACTTTTTTTTTATATGTAAATTTATGCATGTATAATGAATGCTATTTATAATGCTATTAATAGCATTTTATATATATATATTATATATATATATATATCATATATATCTATATATATATATATAAATATGTTGGGTGTGTGTGTGTGTGTGTGTGTAATAAATACATAATAATATAATAAAACTATTAATATAAAATTATAAGATTTATAAATTAATTATATTATTATTATAAATACTAAAATTATTAACACATATTATTTTAATTATTGATAAAAAGTTTATTTTTATTATAATATTTTTGGTAAATTATATATTTTTTTTGAATTTTTTGGTGTATATATATATAATATATATTATGTTTTATTGTATAATCTCTCTCTCTCTATATATATATATATTTAGTTAATATTAATGATGTATGAAATAGCTAATATATAATTAAAAACACACGATAACAAATTTATATGACAAAACACACATGATAAATTTATATTTTAAAAGACTAATTATATATTATACATACATTTACAACCTAACTATTAAATAAAACATGACATACATACATTTTTATATATATATATATATATATATATATATATATATATATATATATATATATATATATATATATATATATATAATTCAGCAAAAACAACAACAACAATAATAAACAATATAAACAATTATTCTGCATAAAAAGTATAGAAACTTTCTGTGGTTGAACTTCTATGGCTTACCAACGGAGGGCAGCAGAGAGGTACTGAAAACAAGCAGGCTTATAGAAAGAAAGATCGAGACATCTTCAAAACGTGTGGCAGAAGCACTTCAGGCGAGTTCAGTGAACATTCAGATGGGCTGCCAAGTGACGAGCTAATCTGATGACACGATCACTCTTCCTGTACGAACTTCCTGTACAAAAAGCTTTGGCAGTGACATAAATGTTAATGTGTTTTGCAAAGTTTGCTGCTTCAGAATTTGTAGATTATTTTTTCACATGTTTCTATGGTATACTGAAAAGCAAGGATAAGCATATCATACGTTTCAAAGGCTTTTATTGGCAAAATAATATAATGAGTCAATATTTACAGTGTTGATACTCTGCAGTTCACTCTGGCATGCTGGATATTAGCTTCTGGGCCAAATCTTTACTGATGGCGATCCGTTCTTGCCTTATTAGTTCTCTGAGTTGATCACAGTTTGTGGGCTTCTGCTTGTCCCCTCGCTTTTTGAGGACTGACCACAAGTTCTCTATGGGATTGAGATCCGGGAAGTTGCCTGGCCACAGATCCGAAATTTCAATGTAATGATCTTCAAGCCTCTTCTTTATCTCTCTTGCTTTGTGACATGGTGCTCCATCATGCTGGAAAATGCACGGATCGTCACCAAATTGCTCATGGATCGTTGGAAGAAGTCTCTCTTGCAGGACGTTTTGATACCATTCTTAATTCGTGGCAGTTCTCTTGCTTTGTAGAATTATAAGAGAGCCCACTCCCTCGGTTGAAAAGCAACCCCCTACATGGATGCCTCAGGATGTGTCACTGTTGGCACGTCACAGGACTCATGCTAGCGTTCACCTTTTCTTCTCCGAACAATCGATTTTTCCAGATGTCCCAAACAGTCAGAAGGTAGCTTGATTAGAGAAAATAACTTTTGCCCCAGTCTTCTGCTGTCCAATCCTTGTACTTCCTGCAGAATTTCTTGAGAGAAGTGGCTTCTTTGCTGCCCTTCTTGACACCAGGCCTTTGGTCCAAAAGTCTTGGCCTCACTGTGCATGCAGATGCTCTCACACCAACCTGCTGTCACTCCTGAGCAAGCTCTGCACTGCTGGAGACACTCTGGGATGTCCTGAAGACTTCTTCACTGCAGCTGAACCTCTTTCACTAAGTTCTTGATGATCTGGTAAATGGTTCTTCAGGTGCAATATTCCTTTGTAGCAATTTCCTTGCATGTGAGAACATTTTAATGCAAAGCACTCTCTTCCTTCTTTTATAGCAATCAGTCTGCTCTTACAATCTAATTAGTATAAAGCCAAAACTTTTGGCAATGACTGTATGTAATCGAAGCGGGCCCTCGCTCTCTGGACTTTGCATGAAGTTGAAACAACAGGGAAGTTAATAGTAGAGCTCAGAGTGAGGAAAAAGGCCGAGGCGGGAGGAAAGATAAGCTCTGAAACTTCAGAGAAACAGCAGAACAGCACATCCTCTCTCGTGGCTGATGTTCATGCCACACACTGGCACAAGCACAGCTTTCCAGCACAGACAAACGGGACAGACTTATTACACTGTGCTATAAACTCAAAACACAAGTGAAAAAAAAAGTCCTAATAAATGACTGTACGGGCATATTCAAGGTCGTCTACCAGAACTGTTTTAGCAGAAACAAAAGGAGTTTGTTGATTCAGACCTTGGGTCTCGCGCAGGAGGAACTGGAGGTCCCGTCCGCTGAGGATGCCGTGGTTCTTCACGTAGGCCGGCAGGTGGACCGTACTCGTGCCGTGGACCGTGCCGTGCACTTCCATGTACGAATGAATGATGTCCAGGTATTGCTTTTTGTCCTAAAACACAAATAAAGACACATGTGAAAAATGAGTGACGCTGGTTGATGAAACGGAATTAAAGAAAGTAGTTTACTTGTAGCGACTCGGAAATATTTTTTAATATCCTGTTTTTTTTTTTGTTGTTGTGTGAGAGAGAATGTGTGGGGGGGTAAATAAATTCTATTAGATTACAGGTAGTCTTTAGTATTCATAAATTGAATATTCATAAAATATTATATATTATTTATATTGCAATAAATAAAACTAATTATAACATTATTTGTATTATAAATTAATAATTATACATTTGTATAAATGTTTTTATTTAATAAAAATGGTGAATATTAATAATAAATAAATTATAGTAAATTTTGATAAAATATGAAGTATAATATTACTATTCATAAATTAACAAATATTTTTTTTCTGTTTTCACTAATAAAATCCAAGATCATGTTAGCCGGGTTTAAATATTTTTTTAATTTTCTGAATTCACATTCATAATTATCTTATAGTTAAAAAAATATTCTAGTAATATTTCAATGATTTGCATTATAAAATTACAAATTATTTATTTTATAGTAAATTGTTATATAAGTAAAAATGATGAACCATAATAGACCACATTATTAATGAAAATATAATTAAATAGTATACTATTACTATTCACTTAACAAATACGAAACATTTCCTTTTTAGCTGATGCAGCAAGACCATGTAAGTCCATGCATTTAGTCATTATTATTTAAACGATCTTTATTTGAAAACATTTAACATTAAAAATATCTACAATACTGATGTATATATACTAGCAATAAAAACATACTTATAATAAATATTGAAAATAGTTCTATTTGTATAAAAAGAATTTTATTAAATTATGTAATCAGAATGATTAACTATATAATAAATAATATCCTTAACTAATATTAAAATATGCTATAATACTGTAAAATATTATATTGATATTATACTATAAAACTATAGTAGTAAGAGTACTATTCATAGTAAATAAAATAAATAAATTGGCAACAAACAGTTTTCTTTTCTCAAGGATGTAAGCAATGTAACAATATTTTTTGCATATATTTGTCTCAAATTCACATGATCTGAATCATATCGGTAGACATTCTGTCACTAGATTTGCATGACTGAGTCAAGCAAAGACCCTTCATAGTAGGGTCTATATATATAATGTATATTTCTCTAACATATTTTTAATAAATTTATATATATTCTATATTGAGTTTATATACTTTTAAAAATTTCCAAATTTCAAAATAGCTAATTTGACTTTTTAATAACTGATTATATATATATATATATATATATATATGTGTGTTTTTGGTTTTTTATGTTTCTAATATATTGAAATATATTTGATTTTATATATTTTAATACTAAAAAAAAAAATACATATAAACATTTATGTATTTTATCAAAAATATCAAATATTTTAATAATTGATAATTATATATGTAATTATGTAATTATATATATAAGATATATAATGCTATAATGAAATGAATAAAACATAAATAATTACAATCAAAATAGCATAAAAATAAATATAAAAAAAGACAGAAAAAAAGTCAAAAAACTACTTCTAATTAATTACAAATTTGTTATTAAAAAATAAATCAAGGACAAAATAAATAAAAAATTATCGTTGTCTTAAGCAATTTGTGATGAACAATTTGTATTTTCAAATACATTTTTATAATAATGTTTCGTCTGGATTTATTGTCTTTGTATTCTTACTTCTATGATTCACATTCTGTGAGTTATAGCATTCCTCCGATATAACATTTTTGTTTTTTTGATTTTTATTCTGGATTCACGTTTTTGTGTTATTTCGTTTGTTTGTAGATTCACGTCTGTGAGTTATCTCAGTTCGGTCAGAACACACACACACTATCAAACAG
>NC_056593.1:6129097-6162302 GCF_018340385.1 Cyprinus carpio | reverse complement strand
AAAGGATCAACTGCATTTAAAATGCTAGAAAAGAAGGAGTCCATAGTTTCTGTTACATCATCAAGTTGTTCTGAGGTTTTGGATATGCAAAGGAATTGGAATACATCAGGAAGATTACTTACAAAGCAGTCTTTTGTGGTAGAAGTGATGGTTCTACCATACTTGTAACAAGAAGTAGAATTTACAGTTTTAGCTATATGAAGTTTGCACAAAACGAAATAATGATCTGAGATATTGTCACAGAACTATTTGTTCACACGTCAAGAATAAATTCTCACTTAAATATGTGTGAGTTTTTGAGAACAGGATTGTGGTTACCGTGGGTGAGGTGGAAAGATTTTGCAATGGCATGACTGAGCACACAACAAAAAAAGAAACTTTACATTACATGAGAAATAAAGGGGGAAAATCAATCCTATTTTTAATTACACACACAAAATGGCCAGTTATCAACACTGGATTTTGGAGGGTTTTGCATTCCCACGCTTTCTACAGACTCTGAAAAGATTTTGTTGAGAATAAAAGTATTGTTGTTACAATGTAGTTTATACTTGCTTTGTGAACTTTTTTTCCCCTCCAGTCATGACCCACTGTTTGTTTGTTTCTCTTCATTTTAACCAGATTTGCTCTCAGTGTTTTGACATCTTTTGTTGTATGACCTTTTGTTTAATGGTCAATTAATGGCATCTTAAACTAATTTTTTTAATGGTCAAAAGTTAATGCATCTTCTCTACTTGTGAAAACAATCCTTTGTACAGTTTTATTTTAGTTTTTGAACATTATGCTATCAAAAAATCAACCAGTCACTGGCCAACTTCAGACTTATGGTGAATAAATAGCAGAAATCTTAAAATGAACTGCTCTCTGTGTGAGAAAACAATCTTGCACCATCTATTTTTATTGTATATTTTGGACATACTCTTAAAGATAATGGTTCTTCAATGGAATTAATGGTTCCACAAAGAACTTATAACATATATAGAACCTTTACATCACATAAAAAGCTTCTTTATAGCGGAGGAAGGTTTTCTCTAAATATTCACTAAAAGGTTTTTTGGGGGAACCCAAAATGGTTCTTCTGTGGCAATGCTATTAAAACCCCCTTTTTAACCTTTATTTTTAAGGGTGTATAAACTTACAGCACTCCAAATTAAGACTACCTAAATCAATTTCATAAAAACTAATATAATATAAAACATGTTTTTAAAAATATTTGTGATATATTTTACAAGCAAATAAAAAACAAACCCTGACTCTAATGTTTAGATTTACATATTTGACAAGTTTCACTTAAACAGTTGTGTTTTTTTCCTTTCTTTTCTCATTTCTTTCACTTTCATTTTTTCCCTAGTGTTTGCATGACGTTGATTACAGAAAGGAGAAAAAAAGTACAACAGGTTCTTAGACGCCCACGAGCTGATATCGGTAACACTGTGGGCATCAAGAGAAGGTATTGAAGAGGAAGAACTGCGCGAATGGCCTCCACTTTAGCGGTTCCTTTGCTCCTGTCTGCGGTGTATTCACGGTAACAGTCGGTAAGTAAGTTTGTAATGAAAAAAAAAAAACTATTTAAACATGTTTTTCGTGGCGCCAAGAAACAAAATCATTCATTGTTTTCAAGCACTTAATTTAGAACTGTACTTTTTAAAATGAGTGTTCATGTTATAAAGTCAATTCTCTTGATTATCGTTGAATTTATCATAACCAATCACCATGGTCTTGTGAAATGTGTTGCGATTTTCTACTGTTCTTTTTAGGTTTTGGTGATGACTGTAGGGGCTACTTCACCAGAAATAACGAGTACAAGGCCTTCGATTGACTGCGGGTGGGGGAGTTTGGGGAGCACCTGCTGTAAGCACCTGTGATAACAGATTCTTGCTGCTTCTATAGTGATCCGATGTTATCCGAGGCTAAGCAAAAACCTGTGCACTATGTAAGGATTTTTAAGCTTTTTCTTTCTTAATACAATTGTCCGTTAGACCCAAAATTAATTCCAAAATTCAGTAATTCCAAACCACAAAATTGAATCTTAAAAATATAAAAAATTTTAAATATATATTTGGATCAGTTAATGCTTTAATTTCCCCTCACTATTCATATAGCATTAATTTCTACTGATAATTATGTGAAATTAGCAGCGTTGGGAAGGTTACTTTGGAAATGTAATAGGTTACAGATTACAAGTTACCATATTTAAAATGTAATAAGTAGTGTAACGGTTCACTACTTTATTAAAGTAAATGTAACCATACATTTGATTACTTATTTACTTCCTTATCAAAATTTATTATGTAACGGTACATACAAGGTGTCACTTTCAAAATGCCTGTAAGACTTGAATTAAGTCTCTGAATAAATAAGTGATTATGTGCATCTTTATTTTAAGTGAGCTACACTACGCCGAGTATGTACATTATCACAAAAAAGAACCCTTTCTAGCCTGGCTGGCTGCCACAAAAGTAACTGAAATTAGTAAATGAACTATCATGATCTGAGTAGAAATATTTGACACCGCAAAGCTTCCATGAAGAAAGCAGTTACAACGCAGCAGGCTAGTTCAAGTTAGCAGGAACATTTAAGGGTATAACGGTGCAGTCATTAATTACAATAAACATTTCACACCACATAAATAATGAAGTTGTTAGTTATCTTATAATCCATTACAGTGTACCTAAAACAAAAATGCAGAAGCTGCTTGTATGAAACAAGAGAGCGAAAGTCCAATGCATTCCAGGTAAACAGAAATAAGAAATTGTACACAAAATATTGAATTGAGTTTTCTATATTTTACTAGCTAACCAAAACGCAAAGCTTCCACCAAGAAAAACTGTTCCTAGCAAGCATACAGCACCGATATAAATCTGTGTTATTAGCTTTTACTAGTTGTTATAGAGGAATAACATACCTTGGAATGTCACAAATGTCACAGAGCCCTGTAATAATTTAAAGCACAGCCACCACACAAATAAGACTTAACACTTCTTATTACTTCTAACTTACTGAAATCTGATTTAAACTTCTTCTTCTTCTGAGACTACATTTTAAACTGTATCTCCTCCTAGACTGGAGACTTTCAAGCTAGAACCACCAACACCTCGGGTCAGATACCCTCCCCCAGGGACTGGTCTGGACTTGTGTTGCTATATCTATTTTCTAACCAATCCGGCTTACGTATTCATACAAACCAGACTATCAAAACCACCTAAAATCCCATAGACTTCATCATTGAGGGGGTTGAAAACTTTTATGACACACAGACTTATGGTGTATTTAACCTGTATACTGCCAGAGCAAAAGCTTAAAAACTCCCTACTGAAAAAGACAACTAAAATAGACTAACTGTTCACGATGGTCTCGAGGATTTTTAGCTGTTTTTTTTACTGAATCAATGGTTTAGCTGGATTAGCATAGACAAATGCGTAAACACATGTTAATAACTTGCTAATAAGGCTAGAAACCGCTTTTTTTTTTTTTTGTTTTTTTTTTTTTTTACAGTTTGCTTGCCCAATTAAATCTCTTTATAGTGTTGTTCCAGTTTTTTAAATTAGTGAAACCAGTTTTAAAATTAAACAATAAAAACGGGTTATTAAAATGTGTAACATGCGATTTAACAAAAAAAACTGTATGACTGGAATACACTAAACATAATCTGTTTTAAAAGATTTTTAAATGACGATTTAAAAAAATTAACCGTAAAATAAGTTTTTTTTAATAAACTGCTGGCCTCTTTCAACACATGAATAACAGCTGTGTCAATTCTGACACCCACTTAGCTTGTCACAGATTATCAGAGATCTGGGTTAAAAACGGACCATGAAAGTTGAAAGTTAATTATAATCACTTATAATCTGTACTGATAGTTGCAATGTCAAGTCGTCACCTTTATTTATATAGCGCTTTAACAATACAGACTGTGACAAAGCCAACTGAACAGCATTAAATAGGAAAATAGTGTCAATACAAAAAAAAGGCATTTCATCATTGAATTAATGTAAACATCCAGCTCATTTTAGTTTAGATCTGTACAATTAAGTCAACATAGCGGGAAAAATTGGGGTCCCAACTAAGAAAGAGAGGCGACAGCGGAAGGGGAACCAAATAGGGAGAAAAAAAACCTTGGGAGAAACTAGGCTCAGTCGGGGCCAGTTCCCTCTGGCCGACAAAACCAGCAGTTCAAATTCCAGGCGAGCAAAGTCAGTTTTGGGAGAAAAATCGTTGTTTGTGGTCTTGTCCTGGGGCCACAGGATTTAAGGTTTTTACGGGGGATCTGTTTGGGGGCTTAGTTGCCCTGGTCCCGCTGACTTTCAGGGTGTAAAGGTCCTTTCTGGGTGTGATCCCACCGGGCGGGATACGTACTGGTCGGGTGGCTCCATGAACATCTGATCTGATACAGCTGGATCTGGGGCTACAGGGACATCGGGAATAAGCGAGAGAAGACTTAATTAGGTAGATGCATTCTTTAATGGATGTAGACAAGTTAAACGGGATTATGGGAATTGTTCCTGGTCCGTTTTTTTTAATTAATGCAGCCTAAAATCCTTAACGGATTTGAGTATAGAAATGTGTTAGTGTGTTATGTGAAGCCAGGTTAAAGAGATGTGTCTTTACATCTAGATTTAAACTGACGAGTGTGTCTGCTCCAGACAAGGGTTAGGTAGGTTATTCCCAAAGTTTAGGCACTAAATAGGAAAAGGATCTGCCGCCCGCAAGTGATTTTGATATTCTAGGTATCATAAAATATGCCAGGTTTTGAGAAACACAGCGGGACGTGAGAGGACTATAACTGTAACAAGCGCTCGTTCCAATACTGAGGTGACTAAAACCATTTTTCCCCAAGGGCCTTTATAAAGCAAAGGTTTTTAAAAAACTTACACCAATATGAAGTCAAACAGGGAGCTATCAAAATAAAGTGTAACCAATCCTGAGACATGACTACTTGCTCCACTGACTAACAACAATGTTTTTTTTTTTCTTAGTAGCCATCTTTGTCATATCATACTTTTTTCACATGGGTTTCTTTATAAGCTTATCCTTACATACTAAAGGTAGGTTTTTAATGAGAAACAAACACATACTAATAAAGTATTGGATTTCCTTAAGGTGTTCAGTGAGGCGTTATGCAGGGTATATAAAGGTAGAAAATATGGAAGTTGTTAATACCTGCTTAAATGCAGTGCAGCGATGGTTCTGTCTTATAGCAATTCTTTTAATGGCCAGAGTGTTGGTTTGGGGACTCATACATAGGCAATAGTTCCAAAATTCCCATCAGTAGAAAGGATATTCTTTAGGCTTACTAGTTGTACAAAAACTGTAATCCACACCAAAATATGGAACAAGTTAATAAAAAATTAGAATACCATATGTTATAGTCTCTTAGGCCTTGTGTGCATTAGGCCTATAATTTTGTAAAATTAAGTTCAAAATTAAGTAAACGTAAAATGACTTAAACAACCGCACCTCTGCAATGAATTGCAAAAAAACAAAGAAGCAAGCAGATCCACTGCAAACAAAAATATTGTTACAGTTCTTTGTTCAGAACCACGATTTGCCATAGCAATCATTTTTAAAGCCATTCCAAAGGGGGGGGGGAAAAAACTCGGCAAGGTTGAAGTGCACTAAGGAGATCAGGAAGAAGCGTGCCTGTTGTGCAAGGAGATAGGTCTAACCACTATTGGCAGGGACTGTGAAGAGGAAGCAACCACGTTTGCACATCGGTAACGTTCAAAAAGTTTGACCAAAAAAAAAAAGTATTATATATCTATATGATATTTTAGGTTAGGTGGAAGTATTCTTTGTTCTCAAAAGTAATGTCAGTAAAATTAGTGCTAATTGATATACAAAGCTGAAATGTTGTGGAGGGAAATAGTAACTACTATTGTTTACTACTAAATGGTCACATTGTAAGGTGTTAACAAAAAAAAACTACGACGACTTAATTTATTTCATAAAAGCTTAACTTTACAGCAATCTAAACCCATCGTGATTTCACAACAAGATCACAGGGATTTAGTTTATTTTTGGTCGGTAATTAATGTGGAAAGTTTTATTTTCTCCATTTAGTTTGTTGCCCAAAGTAAATAATGCACATCAGTGTAACCTAAGTAATGTTATACCAAGGCATTTGCGCAACTTCTGTCTGTTTTTCCCCCCTCAGTTATTTGATTGCAGAAATTGGAATATTAGCTACCTTGAAACTCTTACCAGGAGCATGTCAGGCGTTCTTCAGGCTCAAAAATTTATCCCATTACCTTGAAGGAGTATGCAATTATGGGCAAGTGTTCTAAAAACGTTTCACCTGTACTAAATGTGATGTGGCACTAGCTTTGAAAAACCAGTTAAAGGGTATGTAAATACACCAAACAATGGCAACACAAAAAGAAGGCCCATAGCGGAATATGCCTGTTGTATAGTTGGGTGTCAAAGGAAAGAGGTTAAGTGCCACAACATTAACAGTCTTCGATATTATTTATTCTTGTCAACTTAATGGTTTAGGTGTTTTTCACTTTTCATTTGGTTGTGTGTGTACTGTAGTTATCCACTGGACAGCTGGACACTTTATTGATTGCTGTGGGACAGATCCCTTGGGAAAGATTGGGTCAACAAAGTCGCCTTGGTGATGCCCGTCTAATAATGTTTGTGACATTAACTACGCCTCAACATTAAACTACTCCGCAGGGGAACATGGTGCAAATCTGGAGTTCATGCAGAGTAGGTATGGGCCCAAATTACCAGTTTCTAAGGGTAGACCGCGGTTTGAAAATTTTTCAGAAAACAATTTTCAAACCACTGAATATTTTCCCATTATACGTTCCTGCGGTATGCGCTGTTTTCCATGTCTCCTCAGAGATTTGAAGAGTAAGGAATCCTTCAGGCTGAGTGCAGTGTATGAGAGCAAACACTGGACCCATCATCCTACTGTTGGTGCCGATCAATTGCGAGCGGTCAGTCACTGTGTGTAGGGATGGCCTTGGGTACACTTCACATGTTAGAGTTCGCTTTCCGTCTCATGATGCACAGACGCGTCTGCACAGCTTTCAAAATTATACGCAAGCGCAGATGAGCGCGGAGGGATGTGCGGACACGATGCGCAGTACCATGGGTGCATGGCTATCCGCGACCCCCTCTTGATGATGAAATTAACGATGGATGCCCAACGGGCTGCACAATGGCCGATAGTGAGGACTATGGCATTTACGCGATCGGCAACCTTTTTTTTTGCCCTTGTATATTGAAACTCTGGGTTTATGGACTTGCACAAACTGTCGGTGCAAATGCATATCATTTCCAAACAGATAAATTTATTGTCAAAATTATTGAAGTTCTGTTACCGCCGCGGGGGGGTAATATCATTCAACGGATGGCGCCCTGGTGTATTTAGGCTGCAAATCAGGTCGCTCCCATTTAGATTGTGTTCTTTATTTACTTTTGATACTTTTCTTTTGCTCTCGGCTCTTTTTACACATATATTCCTCCGCACTAATCACTTACGAACACAAGGAACACTTTTTGGACAGGGGTTGGACAGGCCGCTTCGGTGCGCCGCGTTCACGGGGGGGGGGGGGGGCAGGATCCAGACTTTATCCTCCAACCCATCGTGGCACATCTGAAGATTCTCCGGAATGCCGAGATGAACAATGGTCCACTTGAAATAATTCAACTGCGAGAGCGACGGATCCGAAAACACGGCGGGAA
The DNA here is from genome assembly GCF_018340385.1 of Cyprinus carpio. Classification (NCBI taxonomy): domain Eukaryota; kingdom Metazoa; phylum Chordata; class Actinopteri; order Cypriniformes; family Cyprinidae; genus Cyprinus; species Cyprinus carpio. The sequence goes on along the minus strand of NC_056593.1, from coordinate 6,154,610 downwards.
ACGCACTGGGGATTTCGGCAACAGACATGATGAAAAGAGCACACAGCCCTCCTCTCCGGAGCATCCTGCTAGCCAATATCCAATCTCTGGAGGAGATAAGATGGACGATCCGTTAGAGCCAGCGAAAGTTTCCAACGGGATCATAAACGGCTTAGTAACATCCTAATTGCCCGTTTTTTGTCTGAAAACATGGGCAGCACAACCTCGGTCTCCGGACCACCGCTGTAAGCAGCCGTCTGCTAACGTTCTCTGTTTTATGGATGATGGACAGAACAAGCCGAGGCCGGTAAATCCAAAGGTGGAGGAGTGTGTTTCTGATTAACAAGAAATGGTGTGTCCCGGCCAGAAGGAATCAATCTCCCAATCGGTCACACTCTGCTGCTCGGCCTCCTCTGAACATGAGCCATTATCCACCTCTTGGGCGTGTTGTCTGCCACCATTCTATCTGACCCTGGAGGTTCCATCAATCATTGTACTGCTGTCTTTACTTCCCACCACAAGGGCAGACACAAGCTTGGCTTTATCTAAGCTTCACGATGTGCTCAGTGGTTACATTAACATAGAAAAGAATGTCTTATCATCGTGGCGGGGGATTTTAACAAAGCCAACCTTAGGCAGGTGTATGCCGAACTTCTATCAACATGTATCCTGTCCAAACCCAGAGGACTGAATACACTGGATCATTGCTACTGTCAGTTTAAGACTGCCTTACAAAGCTCATATCCACTTCCAGCTTTTGGCAAATTGGACCATGCCCCCCATTTTCTCATACACCAGAATATAAACAAAGGTTCGTTCAAGGACCCCCGGTGCAGAGGGTAGTGACGCATGGTCTGCCCACTCTGAAGCCAATGCTACAGGCAGCTCTTTGATGACTGTAGATGGGGACATGCTCCGAATGCGAGTTCCTCTGACGTCAGCTAGTTCACGGGATGTAGCATTAAGCTTTTGTTAAACATGCTAACTCGAATCCAAGCAATGGATACAGATAACTATAAGGACCTCTTTTGGACAAATCAGAAACTGTTGCTCTGTGTGACAGAACAATCCGTGATGCAGTCATTTCTGTAAGAATTAAGAACGTCTCAGACACTTTGATCCTCATGAGACCTCAAAAAGACACACAGGCATTAAACATATAGGACATCTGTTCCCACACATTTCCACTGAGTGGATGGTGCAGGAAACACCTCTCTCACATATTTTATCAGTTCCTTCTCATCCCCTTTCCTTACCCATCCTCCCTCCACTTTGGGTTCACCTCAGAATGGTCAATAGTATAATATTCTATATTAATGCAAGTGATCGTATTACAGTCAAGTTTGGGTGGGTCATTTGAACTGTCTCAGGGTGACTGGTACAATGGTCTCAAGCTTACAAAGTAGGACTACAAAGATAATACAGATCTAATGAGTTAAGAGATATTTTGATTACTGTAATGGGGAGTGCCCTTTCCCTCCCAGGGTCCTCCATGTAATATTATTACCTTCTGTTCCCATTGAGTTTGTAAACCCACTCAGGTCTTTGGGACCTGATTTTCATGCAAATTACCAATGTTAGTTTCTGTCTCCAGGACATCTGGGGGGGATGTTTGGTCTTGGTCTGAGGTATTTTAAAGGATTGCAGCAAAAGGATCAGGGCCTTCTGTAGCCAGAATGATCCCACGGTTATCATGTGTATTCACACACTGTCATACTGTATATTTTTCTACAAAAAGTCAGGTATGCATCTTTTACTCTTAGATTCCTCATCTTTGAGAATTATTTGATGTCTTGTATTGATTGATATCTCTGAAATTGGCTATGTAATTGCCATAATACATTTGCCTGACTGTTAATAAATTGTTACATTTGATCTATTCTTGTTTTACCCGCGCTGTAATTATTGACTCTAGTAGATTACGTTAAGTCAGTAATACCACAAATCTATCCTCAGGTTAGTAATGGACTAAAAACTCAGTTTGTGGAACAATCAGGGCACGTTGACTGAAGTTTTAGGAGCTCCGACTAACACCATTGGCATGTGCATCACTTAGAACTGTAGAGGCTAAAAATGGGTTTTCCGTTCCGTTCAGAACACAGGGTTGTTAGATCAGTCCCTGAATAGGGTGAGCCTCAAACCTCTGATTATTGTGATATTATTCTAACTTAGTGTACGTGGGAAACCACGGCATGATTATGTAAAGTTAACCATTAGAGGAAGTTAAATTGATCGAGCTTGGTTCTATGGTAATGGTCATGACCTCTGGATTAGATATAGTCTTACTTTTATTTAAGTGTGTACAGATCTATGTGGTCTGAAGAACATACTTTTAGAAATAAGCGAGCATGGTGCGGCGTCTAAAAGTATGTCAATTGCCTCTGTCTAAGACCAAGACTGACAATTTTGTGATTAAGAGATCGTATTCCCCCGATTTGTGGCGAGACTTAAAAACTGTTCTTTAGAGATTCGGCTAACACTTGGTATTAGTTCAAGTTTACTTGGATTGTAAGGGGCTTATAGGGAATTTTCTCCGTTTAGGTCAACTGGATGTTGTTCGGCCAACCTAAATAGGTGGTGAGGTGCCCTAACCTCTGTTTATTGTAATAACTACTCCTCTAGCTAAGTTAACATGGGAAACCATATGGCTGACCCAAATTTCCAAAACTACTATTCAGGGAAAGTAATGTTGGTCGACTTATACCTAGTCAGTAGTACATGACCCTTCTGACTAGGAAATAATGTTGCTTTATTCAAGTGGTGTACAAATTCTATGGGGGCTAATTAAACAGTACTATTAGAATGAAGCAACGCATAGGAAGCGGCCGTCTAAAAGTATTAGCCAATTACCTCTGTCTAATAACCCATGACTGACGAGAATGTTACCCGTAAGATACTCTAAGGCAAAAGCGATCCTCTTTTAGCAACATGAGAACCCGAATGAATGAGTAACAATAATATGAGACGGAATAAATTGAATAATCAAATCTCAGAATAATAATAATTAGAGACAGGCAAAAACAACCAATTTGCCTTTCAAACCTAAAATTTGAGGTCATATTAAAATGGAGTCAGATTAGATACTAAAATGGAGTCAGATCTGAGTTGAACCTAAATTGAATAACTCCCGCGCTGTAAAGACCAAACACGCAGGAATCCTTCAGACCAGCAACCGGATACCTTCCTTGGACCGTGTGCGTGGACTTACACAGTAAACAAACTGCTGCATACAATGCCGGGCTCTTGGTCGGGGAGCATGAGTGAGTACAAAACATTGTGCTAATGATCCTCCGACGCGCAGTAAGAGCCACCAAACACCGATACAGGGAACGCATAGAGGTCAACATTTCCAGCTAAATTGACTCCCGACGCATGTAGCAAGGACAAAGAACCAAACCATCTGTGCCTTTGGAAACAAATCCTCTGCAGACCCATCGCTGACTGACGAGTTAAACTATTCTTTACTACGGCCCCTCTTTGAATGCAACCGAGGCAAACGCAAGTCTGCCGATCAGTGGTCAGGAAGCAGCAGTCAGAGCAGCAATAATCATGTAATTCACCGGTGTCTGAGGACGAGGTTCAGAGGGCCCTAAAGCAAAGTGAACGTAAGAAAAGCAGCAGGTCCTGATGGGGATTTCTGGCCATGTTTCTGAGGTCCTGTGCTGATCGCTGGTTTGTTTAGATCTATTTTTAATGAGTCCCTTGGCTACCTCTGTGGGATCCCACCTCCTTCAAAAAATCTGTCATCATCTCTGTGCCTAAGAACAATAACGCCTCTTGCCTGAATGACAATTGTCCCGGTGTTGCCCTCACGTCAACAGTCATGAAGGTCTTTGAGAAACTTCATTTGTTCCTCCATCCCTGATTTTTTTTTGAACCCTCTTTAGCTGTTTGCCTATGACCCCAATAGATTCCACTGAAGATGCCATCTCTCACATCCTGCCACTCTTCTCAGTTCACACACTTGACAGCAGCATTTGGAGCTATGTAAGACTACTATTCATCGACTATAGCTCAGATTTCAATACTATAGTCCCCCATCAAGCTCAGCTGCTTAAACTCATGGACCTCGGCCTGAATCCTTCAATATGCAACTGGATTCTTGATTTCCTCACCGGCAGACCTCAAGTGGTGAAAGTAGGGCCAGTACACACCTCCAACTCCTTCAACACCCTGAACGTAGGAGCCCCACAGGGCTGTGTCCTGAGTCCCTGCTCTACTCTCTCTTACACACATGACTGCGTGTCTTCCCACAGACCACAGCTGATGATACTGTGGTTCTGGGCCTCTTTGTATTCAGGGGCCATAGAAAGTGTATTGACTCAGTCTATCTCAGTGTGGTATGGGTAACAGCTCCAGTCAGGACTGCAAAGCCCTGCAGAGAGTTGTGCGCTTAGCTGAGCGCATCTCAGGGTCTGCTCTCCCCTCTCTGCAGGACATCTACCTCAAAACGCTTGCAAAAGCAGAGCTTGTAAAAAATCATTAAGGACACAAATCACGCTGGTAAACTCTTTTTCATTTTGCTGCCATCTGGTAAGCGCTTTCGGTAGCCTGATGGCAAAAACTGAGAGACTTAGGAGGAGTTTCTTCCTTCCCCCCAGGCCATCAGGCTCCTAAACTCAAACTAAGTCTCTTAACCTCTACATGACTTCACTTAATTATCAGTAAGATTACTGAATATACTGACATTGACACTTGCACACAGTAATTTTTATTTTTATTATTTTACTTTATTACCTCTATTGCTGCTATGTAAATACCCTGTACAACCTGTTCGCACATTCTCCTGTTGTACATTCCTGCTCATCTTAATATTTAAGTCTACAGTATACTGTCCTGCATTTTTATTTTATAAGCATTTTATTTTATTCTTATTTTTTTTATCCTACTTTTTCCATACCATAATTTTTTTATATAATTTTCTTGTGTTTTTGTATTCTTTAATAATTGCACAGTCCATGGAGCAGACCTGACTTACATTTCACTGCTGGTCATATGCTCTCCATATAGCCATGTCAGTGACAAATAAAAATCTTGAATCTTTGAATCTTGAGTCTTAACACAGGCCAGAGATGCTGAAGACAGACGCACAGAGAAAAAATACTGTAGCAGGCAGATCACTCACTGTTCATGATGCACAAACTATTGGAAGAAAATCCTCAATATTGATTGGGGGGTTTATATGAATGTGTTTCTGAGGGGAGCTGACTGTCTTCTGAAAAGTTTACATGGTATTTATTTTTCATGTCGTCTCTGTATAATGTTAGTTCGTTTCAGCGCAGCGCAGCTCTGTATGTGGTCTGTATCTGGTGTTCCAGAGGCGCTTCTGCTGTTTGTTTCATTCAGGCATGAACATTCTGTTTTTGTTTCAAATTGGGTTATTATTAAATCATATTATGTGTATGATTATTATTATATAACTAAACGATATAATTGATTTGTATATGAATTATATAACTAAAATTAAATAACTGTAATTAATTACAGATTTTAGGTTAAATAAAGATGTCAGTCTTAATTTTTTTATTTTTAGGAAACAAATCAAAGGAAATATAAACTAATTCTACTGTTTCTAATTTTGCTCAAAAACAAAATATATTGTGTGCAGCGGAAACATTTTTTTTTTTTTTACCCAGGTCATTTAAAAAAAACACATTTCAGAGCTGTAACAACAATACCGTGGTATCATAGGTTATCATACCGTCAAAATTTCATATACCAGCCCCCTGCCTAATGCAGAGGTAAGACTTGGAAGTGTATGTCCTGTAAAATAAAAGGTGTATGTATATATATATATATATATGCGACCCATAGATGGATAGATCGGAGATAAATTGTTCATTTAGGAATCAACTCTTTACATGAATTGACATTATGAAAATTGTTTGTAGCACTATATTGAGATGTATTTCTGTCTTCACAGGGGTCTTTTCAAGATAAATCTGGACGGGGACCAAGGTGGAGAAGAAACAATCTAAAAAACAGCAGTCTGTTAATTCCAAGGTTCTTTTCATTGATTTCAAATATTGCAAACTTTGAATGAAGAGAGTAGAATTGAAAGCTTCTTGCATTGCCAATGTCTTCTCTTTCATACACAGTTTAAGTGTGTTCCAATTTCTTTGTATACCATTCTGTAATGTTTAAACTGTTTATTCTGCTGGTATTATTTCTTGGGAGGGTAAGTGGGTGGTGGATAAGTGAGTGAGCAGTATCCTGAGTGGTGTTTCCCATGGTAAAAACTGTACATGGAAAAATTGGTAAGTGTCAAAAAATTAACCAGTGGATAACAATGTTGCTAAGCTAACGATTTTTGTTGTAGTTAAATGCTGACCAAATGTGTTATTTGCAAAAAACAATAAATAAATAAATAAATAAATAATGATAAATGGTTTTGCTTTTTTATCAAAGGAATTTTTTTTTGCAGTTTAACCTAAATATACAAAAATATATTTTACTTTTACAGTAAGTTTATCTACATGTTAGATTTACAGTGTTTTTTTATAATAACATCAGTAATTATCTGTAATTACGCTATTTTATCATTCTTTAAAGATAATTATTCTATTTTAAAGGTGTATTACTGTATTCTGACAATTGTTATATGTTAAAAGTAAAAGATTTCATGGAATTATAAAAAGATTCCATGTATAATTACAGGAATAACCTGTAATTATGGAATGAGAAATTACTGTTTTTTTAAAGGTTTATCTACATTTTCTTTCTGACAGTTTTTTTTTTCTGTTTTTTAACAGACATTTTCTGGCGCCCCTGCTGCCAGAAACTTATAGTTTAAAAAAAAAAAAAAAAAAAAAATTTTACGTGTGGTTTTAAAGTGGTTTTGGCCACTGTCACGCTGGTCTTAGCTGTTGTTTAGCTGAGTGTTTTTACTGAATCAACTGGTTTTAAACTGGATTAGCATAGAAACATGCTAACAACATGCTAGTAACTTGCTAATCAGGCTAGAAACATGCTTTTAAACATGGTTTTTAAAGTGGTTTTGGCCACTGTCATGCTGGTCTTAGCTGGTTTTTTTACCCATGTTTTTTTTTACTGAATCAACTGGTTTTAGCTGGATTAACATAGAAACATACTAACAACATGCTAGCAACTTGCTAATCAGGCTAGAAACATGCTTTCAGTGACATGGTTTTAAAGTGGTTTTGGCCACTGTCATGCTGGTCTTAGCTGGTTTTTACATGTTTTTTTTACTGATCCAACAGGTTTTAGCTGGTTTTAACTAGATTAGCATAGAAACATGCTAACAACATGCTAGTAACTTGCTAATCAGGCTAGAAACATGCTTTTAACATGGTTTTAAAGTGGGTTTGGCCACTGTCATGCTGGTCTTAGCTTGGTTTTAGATTTTTTTTTTTTTTTTTTACTGAATAAACTGGTGATAGCTGGATTAGCATAGAAAAATGCTAACAACATGCTAGTAATTTTGCTAATCATGCTAGAAACATGCTTTTTAACATGGTTTTAAAGTGGTTTTGGCCACTGTCACGCTGGTCTTAGCTGTTTTTTTTAGGCTGTTTTTTACTGAATCAAACTGGTTTTAGCTGGTCTTAGCTAGATTAGCATTGAAACATGGTAACAACATGCTAGTAACTTGCTAATTAGGCTAGAAACATGGCTTTTAAGATGGTTTTAAAATGGTTTTGGCCACTGTCACGCTGGTCTTAGCTTGTTTTTAGATTTTTTTTACTGAATCAACTGATTTTAGCTGGATTAGCATAGAAACATGTTAACAACATGCTAGTAACTTGCTAATCAGGCTAGAAACATGCTTTTAGCCACTGTCATTCTGATCTTAGCTGTTTTTTTTAGCAGTTTTTTACTGAATCGACTGGCTTTAAGTGGATTAGCATAGAAACATGCTAACAACATGCTAGTAACTTGCTAATCAGGCTAGAAACATGCTTTCAGTGTGGGTTTTAAAGTGGTTTTTGGCCAGTGTCCACACACCGGCCTTAGTTGGTTTTTAGCTGTGTTTTACTGAATCAACTGGTTTTAGCTGGATTAACATAGAAAAAAGATAACAACATGCTAGTAACTTGCTAATCAGGCTAGAAACATGCTTTTAACATGGTTTTAAAAGTGGTTTGGGCGACTGTCACGCTGGGTTTAAGCTTTTTTTTTTTTTTATTGAATCAACTGGTTTTGGCTGGATTAGCATAGAAACATGCTAACAACATGCTAGTAACTGCCTAATCAGTTTTAGAAAATATGCTTTTTAACATTGTTTAAAAGTGGTTTTGGCCACTGTCCACGCTGGTTTTAAACTGTTTTTTTTTTTTTTTTTTTTTATTGAATCAACTGGTTTTGGCTGGATTAGCATAGAAACATGCTAACAACATGCTAGTAACTTGCTAATCAGGCTAGAACCATGCTTTTAACATTGTTTAAAAGTGTTTTTGGCCAGTGTCACGCTGGTCTTAGCTGTTTTTTTTTTTTAGCTGTTTTTTAGGTGGTTTTTAACTGAATCAACTGGTTTTAGCTGGATTAGCATAGAAACATGCTAACAACATGCTAGTAACTTGCTAATCAGGCTAGAAACATGCTTTTTACATGGTTTAGGCCACTGTCACGCTAGTCTTAGCTTGTTTTTAGCTGCTTTTTTAGCTGCTTTTTAGCTGCTTTTTAGCTGCTTTTTACTGAATCAACTGGTTTTGGCTGGATTAGCATAGAAAAATGCTAACAACATGCTAGTTACTTTGCTAATCAGGCTAGAAACATGCTTTAAACATTGTTTAAAAGTGGTTTTTGGCCACTGTCACGCTGGTCTTAAGCTGTTCTGTTTTTTAAGTGGTTTTTACTGAATCAACTGGCTTTGACTGGATTAGCATAGAAACATACTAACAACATGCTAGTTACTTGCTAATCAGGCTAGAAACATGCTTTTAATATGGTTTTAAAATGTTTTTGGCCGTTGCGCTGGTCTTAGCTGGTTTTTAGCTGTTTTATTTTACTGAATCAACTGGTTTCAGCTGGTTTTAGCTAGATTAGCATAGAAGCATGCTTACAACATGCTAGTTACTTGCTAATCAGGCTAGACCCATGCTTTTAACATGGTTTTAAAATGATTTTGGCCACTGTCACACTGGTCTTAGCTGTTTTTTACTGAATCAACTGGCTTTGACTGGATTAGCATAGAAACATACTAACAACATGCTAGCAACTTGCTAATCAGGCTAGAAACATGCTTTCAGTGTGGTTTTGAAGTGGTTTTGGCCACTGTCATGCTGGCCTTAGCTGGTTTTTACATGTTTTTTTTTACTGAACCCAACTGGTTTTAAAGCTGGATTACCATAGAAACAAGATAACAACATGCTAGTGACTTGCTAATCAGGCTAGAAACATGCTTTTAACATGGTTTTAAAGTGGTTTTGGTCATTGTCATGCTGGTCTTAGCTGATTTTTTATTTTTTTTTACTGAATCAACTGGTTTTAGCTGGTTTTAGCTGGATTAGCATAGAAACATGCTAACACATGTCAGTTACTTGCTAATCATACTATCAACATGCTATTCACTTGCTTATCATGCTATAAACATGCTAGTCACTTGTTAATCATGGTGTTAACAACATGGTAACGATATGCTTGTCACTTGCTAATATTGTTAACAACATGCTAGAAACTTGTTAACGAAATGCTAGTCACTTGCTAATCATGCTAACAACATGCTAGTGACTTGTTAGTCATGCTAACAACTTGCTAGTAATGCTAACAACATGCTAGTCACTTGCTAATTATGCTAACAACATGTTAGAAAAATGCTAGTCACTTGTTAATCATGCTAATGACATGCTAAGTCACTTTGCTAATAATGTTAACAACATGCTAGTGACATGCTAGTCACTTTTGCTAATCGTGCTAACAACATGCTACTCACTTGCTAATCATGCCAGAACCATGCTAGTCACTTTGCTAATATTGCTAACAACATGCTAGTGACATGCTAGTCACTTTTGCTAATTGTGCTTATAACATGCTAATCACTTGCTTATCATGCTAGTGACATGTTAGTCACTTGCTAATCATGCTGGAAATATGCTATTGACATGCTAGTCACTTGCTTATGCTGGAAACATGCTAGCAACATGCTAGTCACTTTCTAATCATGCTGGAAACATGCTACAGACATGCTAGTAACTTGTTAATCATGCTAATGACATGCTAGTCACTTGCTATTCATGTTACCGAAATGCCAGCGACATGCTAATCATGCTGGAAACACATTAACGATATGATAGTGGTGTGTGGAGATTCAAAGAAATCCACGTGGTGACAGGGATTCTGAGAAGAAGTCCACGTAGTCAAATTAAATCCAAGTGGTGAGAGAGATTCTGAGAAGTCCACGTATTCAAGATGTATCTTACTCTGAAGCCACGTATTCAAAATGTGTTCAACTCATAATGATAAGTTTCATTTAAAATGTTAAAATTAATATTCCATGGTAATGATATGTCTCATATATATTAATAAGTTTCATTTATATATTCAAAGATGTTTTTGGTAAACTTTGTGGTATATTTCATATGTAATTTCAAGATATTTCTAACTGCGTAGTCAGTTGAGTCTGCTTTGCATAAGGAGTTGAACTGCACGTATTGTTCTTTTGTGCCAATATTTCTGAGAACTATCAGTATGATATTTTGAATCTAAAAAGAGGAAGAGGTCCAAAATCGAGACACTGACTAGATTATTTTTAAAGGTCATGTGTTATTAATTATAGTCCAGATGACAATTTATGTCTGGAACAAAGTAGTATAAGATAGAGATATGCACTCGGCAAATGAGGATAGGACTGACTCTCTGGTCTCTCTATCTTTTCAGCTCTCACTTCCTTTTTTTTTTTTCCTTTGGCTTCACTCGAAAACTCTTAGACTCAGAGTTAGAACTCTTACAGGTTTTAATTCAAATTCAGATACTTTGATATTTTAATACTTAATACTTTGGTACTTTTGATTTTAAACAGAATAATTATTTATGTTTTAATTACAAGTTTACTAATGTTTTGATTAATACTAGATGGTTCAATCCATCATAAATGGATTGTTATTAAAAATGTATTAACATTGGATTTGCATTTTCTATATTTGAAGGTTGTTATTAATATCAAGATTTTTATTTCCAAGTTATGATTTGTGGTTTCTGTTCTCTATATTCTTTTTAATAAATTTACATATTACACCTTGACCGTCTGACTTGGATTCGATTTTGCATCAGATAGTAACTTGCTAATCATGCTAGCGACATACTAGTCACTTGCTAATCATGCTAGCAAATACAATTTCTTATCTATCTGTCTATTTATCTATTTATTTTTCTGATAGGTTGTATTGCCTTCATTAAGCTTTTAAAACTACTTTAAACTTTCTAGCTAGGCTTTTTCAAGCCAACTTAAAGTTTGTGTACAAACTTTACTATCTAGTTTACTTTGAGATCTTTCTGAGTTTAAAGTTACAGATTTAATATCATAAGAAATAATTTATAAGCTATGATACTGGTTTTTAAATCAAATGTTTGCATGGTTATGTCAGGAAACACTGGCATATAAGAATGCCTTGGAAAAAAACAATAATCTTAAAAAAATAATCCATATGCATAAACCCAAATAGGAAATAAAACAGTTATCGAATAATCATGTGTCCTATTCTGTGTTCTAAACTCCTGAAACATTGCTGTCTCATATTTTAGAGCAGTCATTGCAATTTATGAAATAGGTCAATTAAATCTGTATATGGGTGTGGGTGGTGTGAAAAAAATTCAAATGTAACCCCCTTTGTAATCATTAACATTTTTCAAAAGTAACTAATTTAATTACACATTTTTCTGTCACTAACTGTAACTAATTACAATTACATTTAATTTGTAATTAAATTTCATGTAACAAGTTAATCCCAAACACTGGAAGTGTTTCAGACATGTAGCCTACAATCCAGTGATTTACACTTAAAGGGTTACTCCACCCAAAAATTAAAATTTTGTCATTAAACTTACCTTCATGTCGTTCCAAACCCGTAAAAACTCAGTCTTCGTCTTCGGAACACAATTTAAGATATTTTGGATGACAACCTGGAGGCTTGAGATTGTCCCATAGACTGCCAAGTAAATAACAGTGTCAAGGTCCATAAAAGGTATGAAAGTCGTTGTCAGAATACTCCATCTGTCATCAGACGTGCAATCTGGGTTATATGAAGTGACGGGAACACTTTCTGTAAGTGAAGAAAACAAAAATAATGACTTTATTTAATAATTGCTTTGTCAACGGTCTCCTCTCTGTCTCTCCATATCACCATGCTGTGTATACACTTCTGTGTCCTCCACGCCACAAGGATGCGCTATCTTCTTTCAAATCAAAGCTAAATACATGTAGAAACAGCGCATACTTGTGGTGCGGAGGACACAGAAGAGTATACACAGCATGGGTGATATGGAGTGACTTCCATACCTTTTATGGACCTTGACACTGTTATTTACTTGGCAGTCTATGGGACAGTCTCAAGCCTCCAGGTTTTCATCCAAAATATCTTAGTTTTTACAAGTTTGGAAAAACGATATGAAGGTAAGAGATTAATCACAAAAATTTAGATTTTTGGGTGGAGTAACCCTTTAAAATGTGTTTGTGTATATTGTGTTAGAGGATAAGTTCACCCCAAAAATGAAAATTAGCTTGTTTTACTCACCCTCGAAGCATCCTAGGTGTATGACTTTCTTCTTCCAGACGAATCCAGTCGGAGTTCTATTAAAAAGGAGTTATCCTGGCTATCCCAAGCTATATCATTGCAGTCAGCGGGTGTTGCAGTTGAACAGTCCACAAGTTGTCAAATATAACTCGCGCATTCATAATAAAACGTGCCGCAGACAGCTCCGGGGGATGAATAAAGGCCCCCTGTAGTGAATGCATGTGTTTTTGTAAGAAAAATAACCATATTTCAAACGTAATAAACACTTTTCTCTCACTGATTGGTACATTTTAAGCTTTTAACAGGCAAGGCAGGAGAGAAGTAGTATGATGCAACTTCTACATTTTTGAGGGAGTTAACGTGGTGGCCCAGGTAAAACAGGGCATGACCAAAGGAGTTAAAAAATGTAACAAATATTTTATACATATACACAATTTTTTTTTTTTTTTTTTTTTTGTGGATGTTTTTGATTTTGTGGCTGGTTTGAATCCTGATTTAATATTGAATGTTTTTAATAATCCAAACACAAAGCAAACCAGTGCGCTAACCAGTATGTTTTAATTAAACCAGAGTGGTTTCATTAAATTACTAAAAGGAAAAAAAAAATCATAAATGAAATGTTAATTAATAACATATTAATATAAATAAGATTTATAGATAAAATATACTAGAAGATGCTTTTTTAATGCTTGTTACTTCATGTTTTTATCTGTCCAACAACAGAAACATTGGTATTGCCATTGGCTTATCAGTTGTGGGGGTTGTGGTCTTCATCATCTTGTTCATCACCTGCTGCTGCTGCCCCTGCTGCTGTATCTATCGAATGTGCAGAAAACCCAGACGTAAGTGTTTTAGTGTTAAAGAAACACTTCACCAAAAACTGAAAATGTACTCCTCCTCAGGCTATTCAAGGTGTAGACGAGTTTGTTTCTTCATGTGAACATGATTTGGATAAATGTTTCATTTAATCACTTGCTCATCAGTGGATTCTTTGCAGTGAATGGGTGCCGTCAGAATGAGAGTCCAAACAGCTGATAAAAAACATCACAATAATCCGAAAGTAGTCTACACGACTCCAGTCCATCAATTAATGTCTTGTGAGGCTAAAAATGTGTTTATAAGAAACAAGTCAATCATTAAGACGCTTTATAACATTAAATTGTCACTTTTGAGACTTTGGACACAGGAGAAAGTGCTGTTATGGATTATTTTGTCCGGAAAGCGATGGTTTAAAGTAAAAAATGTCTTGATAGATTTGTTTCTTGGAAACATGTGGCTTATGGCTTCACAAGACATTAATTGATGGACTGGAGTGCTGTGGACTGCTTGTGGATTGTTGTGATGTTTTTATCAGCTGTTTGGACTCTCATTTTGACGGCACCCATTCACTGCAGAGGATCCACTGGTGATGTAATGCTAAATTTCTCCAAATAAACTCATCTACATTCTACATGATGAGTAAATGTTCAGCAAATGTTTATTTTTGGGTGAACTGTTCCATTAATGGGGATCATAAATAATTCAGGGGGATAACAAAATTTAATTATTAATTGATTTCTGTCTTGTTTTTTTTTTCCACAGCTGAGGTACAAACACATGTAACTACAGTCATGAATACACAATCCATTCAGATGCAGCCTGTAATGCAGGAAGTCCAGTACACACAATACCAACCAGTGCCAACTCAACCAAGTTACGGAGGTCAGCCTATGCAGACAGGACCATATCAGGAACAGTCAAATGCACCAGGACCCCCACCCTCATATGACATGGCCAGTAAGAACACCTAGTACTGGATAGACCGAGACCATGTAGTAGTCTTTCTGTGAAAAGTAAATAGTGTCTTTTACTGTTTCCAGTGAGTCCTGGATATCCCACTATTCAGGGTGCATATGACGGAGACCAGGCCATGTATGAGACATGCAGCGGTCGGCGCCCTGCCCAGCCGGATAAGCTTTCATAGACATCGAATCAGCCGGCCTACAGCCCCCGCCTACATGCAGCCACCAAACACCAGTTACTAAACCCGCAACCGTCTGTCAAATCACTCATTGCTGGATTGTGGAGTTTTGACGCACTTTCGCAAGGCAGTAAGAATGTTCCTAATTTCATGTGCATTATACAAGTCTATTTGATGTGCTAAGGTCAGGGTTATTACCGTTTTTAATTTTAGTTATTTTGTTTTTATTACTTTCAATTTCTTTCAGTTTAGTTTTCGCTTTGTGACACACAGGAAAAGTGAATTTTGAAATTGTAAATAAAACAAAGATTATTATAGAAAATTTTACATGAAAATACCATTTCAAATCTTTCTACAAGCTATTTTTTTTTAAATGATGTTTTAGTTTTTATTAGTGTTTTCTGCCTTCAGTATTATATTATTCTAGTATACACTGATAAACAATATAAAATTGAATGTACTAAAAAAAAACTAAAATCTAAAATATAACTTGACATTTTTATTTTAAATAATTTTTTTTTTAGTTAATATTCTTTAGTTACAGCTTATGTAATTCTGTTATTGAGTTTTCATATTAAGTTTCATTATGTAGACCACATATAGATGTTTAGTTTTTTCCCTACATTTCAAATGGAAGGAACTGTGATTCCGTTTAAAGAAAGTGTCAAGTTTTCCATTTTTGAGTTTTTTTTTTTTCCTTTGTTGGTCTAAAATGCAACCGCATTTAACGTAAGTGTCTTAATATTAAATTCTTGTTTATTGAACTGCAGTGTAAAATCAGTATTACATTTGTGTGATACTGATTAACTATATGAAATTAAATAAATATATACATTTCTACCCCCATATCTTGAATTTTCTGATCATTCTAAATGCATTTAAATAAACTTAATCATGCAGTGAAATAACACGCACTGGTGTAACTACTAGACTTCCTATTGCCTTAGCTAACTTTAGTTAACTAACATGGTAGTTCTCTCATGAGTCATCGATGTTAGCAAGACAAATTAACTATTTTTGTCTTTTGGATAATTAGCTGTAAATTCGAGGCACAGTTAGCTTAGTCTTTTGTTCTTCACCACTCACCTCCACAGCAAGACCAACACAACTGGAAAGGGAGGGAGGGCTTGACTTCTGTGGCTCTCTGTCTGTCTGTCTGTGACATGCCTATCAATGTGTGCTACACTGCTGTGCTGCAGAGATGCGGAGAAAGTCATCGAATCTTTACAGTTAATAAATCCGACCTGATATTTCGATTTTTTTATTTGTTTGACACACACGAACATATAAACATTCATTTATTTTAAAAAAAAAAAAAAACCTCCCCAAGAAAAAAGGGAACTTTCTCTTGAGGAAGAAAAACGGCAGGTGCTCAAGCCTCCTATGATGTGTGTGTGTGTGCTCATGCCTGGTTTGGACGGTCTTTGTATGATATGTTTGGTGAACTTGCAGCACTTGAATGTATATATGAGTCCCCCTACTGGTGAAATAAAAAAAGAAACAATCTCTAATGTTTGTATTGTTACTAATCATTCTAATAAGCGAATGTTTTCATAACAACATGAGACACATAAAATGATTAAAGTTACCAACGTTACTGATATTCAAAATGATAAGCAAGGGCTGCTTTGTTTACATTTCGTATATCTGCATTTATCTCGTATATCTTTGTTTCGGTTTCTCCTTTTGAATGATGTATACAGGTCCTTCTCAAAAAAATTAGCATATTGTGATAAAAGTTCATTATTTTCCATAATGTAATGATAAAAATTTAACTTTCATATATTTTTAGATTCATTGCACACCAACTGAAATATTTCAGGTCTTTTATTGTTTTAATACTGATGATTTTGGCATACAGTTCATGAAAACCCAAAATTCCTATCTCAAAAAATTAGCATATCATGAAAAAGGTTCTCTAAACGAGCTATTAACCTAATCATCTGAATCAACTAATTAACTCTAAACACCTGCAAAAGATTCCTGAGGCTTTTAAAAACTCCCAGCCTGGTTCATTACTCAAAACCGCAATCATGGGTAAGACTGCCGACCTGACTGCTGTCCAGAAGGCCATCATTGACACCCTCAAGTGAGAGGGTAAGACACAGAAAGAAATTTCTGAACGAATAGGCTGTTCCCAGAGTGCTGTATCAAGGCACCTCAGTGGGAAGTCTGTGGGAAGGAAAAAGTGTGGCAAAAAACGCTGCACAACGAGAAGAGGTGACCGGACCCTGAGGAAGATTGTGGAGAAGGACCGATTCCAGACCTTGGGGGACCTGCGGAAGCAGTGGACTGAGTCTGGAGTAGAAACATCCAGAGCCACCGTGCACAGGCGTGTGCTTTTGAACCAGAAACAGCGGCAGAAGCGCCTGACCTGGGCTACAGAAAAGCAGCACTGGACTGTTGCTCAGTGGTCCAAAGTACTTTTTTTTCGGATGAAAGCAAATTTTGCATGTCATTTCGGAAATCAAGGTGCCAGAGTCTGGAGGAAGACTGGGGAGAAGGAAATGCCAAAATGCCTGAAGTCCAGTGTCAAGTACCCACAGTCAGTGATGGTCTGGGGTGCCATGTCAGCTGCCGGTGTTGGTCCACTGTGTTTTATCAAGGGCAGGGTCAATGCAGCTAGCTATCAGGAGATTTTGGAGCACTTCATGCTTCCATCTTCTGAAAAGCTTTATGGAGATGAAGATTTCGTTTTTCAGCACGACCTGGCACCTGCTCACAGTGCCAAACACCACTGGTAAATGGTTTACTGACCATGGTATTACTGTGCTCAATTGGCCTGCCAACTCTCCTGACCTGAACCCCATAGAGAATCTGTGGGATATTGTGAAGAAAAAGTTGAGAGACGCAAGACCCAACACTCCTGGATGAGCTTAAGGCCGCTATCGAAGAATCCTGGCCTCCATAACACCTCAGCAGTGCCACAGGCTGATTGCCTCCATGCCATGCCGCATTGAAGCAGTCATTTCTGCAAAAGGATTCCCGACCAAGTATTGAGTGCATAACTGAACATAATTATTTGAGGGTTGACTTTTTTTGTATTAAAAACACTTTTCCTTTTATTGGTCGGATGAAATATGCTAATTTTTTGAGATAGGAATTTTGGTTTTCATGAGCCGTATGCCAAAATCATCAGTATTAAAACAATAAAAGACCTGAAATATTTCAGTTGGTGTGCAATGAATCTAAAATATATGAAAGTTTTTTTTTTATAATTTTTTTATGGTTAATTATGAACTTTTTCACAATATGCTAATTTTTTGAGAAGGACCTGTATATACTCTTAATAGCTGCTTATATGAACCTCTCGTTCCTCTCATGCATGCGCAGAACGCACGTGTTAGTTTGCCGTCGGGTGTGTTCCAGCGCAGCTTGTTGGTCCGACGCTGCCGACGGGAGGCGACAACACCGTCTGCATTCGTCGCCGCTAGTTCTATGAAGTCGGCCTTTACATGAGAGGATCAGTGTCCCTCGTCTACAACGAGAGGTGTGATCTTTTTAGGTGGATCGGAGGATAATGCTGATACCGATGAGTTCATATCGCTGACAGCTTCAAGTGTGCCACTTGCCTGGGCCATGCCCACGCTGACTCTGCGCTCACTGAGACAGACTGCTCTCGCTCTCACGCAGCACTTTGATCTGCTGATGTGTTTACACGTGAGGATCAGTGCCCCTCATCTAACGAGTGGTTTGATCTTTTTAGGTGGATTGGAGGAGAATGCGTAACTGATGATTCTTTATCATTGACAGTTTCAGATGTGGACCCGCCTGGGCCACGCCCACGCTGAGGCTGCACTCAGTGAGGAAGACTGCTCTCACTGCGAGAGCATGAGTGTCACGTAGCACTTTGGCGGCTCCCCTGGCCGATACCATAAAGCAGGGGTTTTCAAACTTTTTTGTCAGCCGAACCTCTTTGACGTAAATTATGTACTTGAAGTACCCCCTGAGATTTTAAGTAAATATTTAAATTTAATGACACATTTGCATGTTTAACTTTAAAAACATTTTTTAATGTTGAATGTTAATGTTTAATTTTTAAATGTATGTAGTATGTACCATAGCTATTGTTATTATTACACTCAACAAATTATAAATATTAATATTACATTAATTTACAATGTAATTAAATTTTTTATACAGGGTTTCCCAAAAAGATATTTTTTATATACATTTAAGATTTTACATTTACATCACATTTGTATAAATCTGTAAAATTTATTTGCAAAAACTTTAAATTATTATTATTTTTAATTCATTCGTTGATGGTATTACCTCGCAGTCATACCGTTTGTACCATCTCACGAACCCCCTGCAATTCCCTCACGAACCACCAGGGGTTCGCGAACCCCACTTTGGGAAACCCTGCCATAGAGGAAGGACCTCCTCTCACAAGCAAAGGGCATGATTTGGCATCCCTGGCCAGATTTGTGGAGCCTTCATGTTTGGCAAAGTCTTTGCAGCTTCCCACGAGTGTAACTAGTACCATTTTGGAGGCTAGAGCTCCGTCTAAAAGATCTCTCTACACCCTTAAATAGTCAGTCTTTTCTGACTGGTGTGCAGCACGGAATGAGAACCCATCCTCTTGTGACATGTCCTACAGCTAACCTTTCTACAAAAGCTGTGGGACAAGGGGTGCACACTGTCCATGCTCAAAGTCTATGTGGCAGTCATTGTGGCGAAACATTATCTTGTGGCTGATTATTCAATTGGCAGAAATGACCTGGTTGTTAAATTTTTGAGGGGAGCTTCGGAGATTGAATCTACCTCACCCTCATACTGTGTGGACTTATCTGTAGTCTTCAGGCCTTACGGGGCCCTCCTTACGAATCACTCCAGAAATGGCGCTCCGAGCCGACTTGTATAGCAGTTGGCTCCACCCCTTTTGGTGGACTGAAGCACCATTGGTTCGTGCAGCTACACAAATGTGATCAAATCAGGCTTCAGCATCAGTGTAAACAGGAGTTTCCCATAGCAGGTTAAAGCAATGATCATTATCTCAAGAAACAAGATTACGTAAGTAACCGTAGCATTTTTCCCTACTTAAATCTGTAAAGTAACATCCTTTTTAATGTTAGATTTTAATTGTATGTTAATTGATACCTTTCTAAAGTCTTTCATACATTTTGTCATGAAATAACATTTTAAATTTGCCTCTTCTGTCAGATGTACCCAAGCAAGCCTGTTCAGGCCGGGGCTACGCACATCGCCTCGCCCCATAACTACTCTACTCAGCCATACTTGATAGAGAAGCACTTCGTCTGAAATCACACACTCTCTGTGGAGGTACTTTTAAATAAGAAATTACTTCACAACCGTTGAAAAGTTTGGCATTCGTTGACTGTTAGGTTAGTTTCTATCAATGAATGTGTATTATAAATGTAATACAGACATGCTACATTCATCATGATGTCACTGTCATGTGACCTTACTGGCATACCAGGGTTAGTTGTTTTACTTCACTGCCATCCCGTCTCAAAACCCACACTTGCTGTCTTTGCTCTTGAGCACTTGGCTACTTACATGATATATTTCCAGTAATTGGCCCAAGTGTTCAAGTAAGTGTTACGATCCCTGTCGGTGTTTCTGGTCTCTGTGTTCTCTGTTCACTAGGTGGGCATATTTGCAACACCTCTGGGCAGTTGTTTCAGGCATCCAAAACCAACTTGTATCTACTAGAATGGAGAAAACCTGAAATTTCAAAAACGGTGTAATGATAGTCCACTGAAGGCGAGCGTAGATGAGAACCCAAGTGCAGTTTATTTACAAGGTGATAATCCAAACAATAAACAAAGACTTGACTTGAACAGACTTGAAATGAACAGACTAGACTCACCGACAGCAGGTTACAAACGTTAATACACAACAAGGCACAATGGCAAAAACTTAACTACTTATAACACACAAAGATGGACACATGACATGAAAAAACCAATGAGCAAACAGACACATGACTAAGACAACCAATCAGTAAACAGTAAACAAAAATCTGATTACTTGTAAATGAAAAAGTTGGAAAATTGAATTTACACAAGGCAGAGATACAAGAGGGCAAAGGAAGCATGACACAAACAGCATAAATCAAACTACAAAATAAAAGACATGAAAACAAGAACATGAAACAAAACCCCAAAACAGACATTACAAACGGCTTGCGCATTCACATTTAAATGACATTTCAAACTCTGCAATAATGTTTATTCCTTGTCCTCAATCAGAATGAAAGTCAGCATAAAAATGAAAATGCACCCAGTTTTATTGTGAACAATTAATCCATAAATACAATATTTTTTTTTCTTGTAATATTTAATAAAAAACATTTCACCTTCTGGTGAAATGACTTCTCTCAGATGATGCATGCCAGACTTCTCCAAACATCAGTCAGAAAAATTAAATAACCAGTGTCTTGTACAGAATTTAAATAACCTGCAAATTATTAGTAACAAAACACATGAGCGTGAATGATGCGATTTCCGAATTTCCTGATTCACTGTGAAAAGTGAGCACTGACTGTCTTGACTGAACTTCTCACCCCTTCCCTCATTATAGCCACCTGCTCTCATCTACTTTCACATCTCAGATGAGCGGAGAGGTTCACTGTAAAGAAATCAGATCAAAAGATTGATTCTTCATGATCCTGTTTTAGTCTACAGGCAAAATGGGAAAAAAGAGATTTAACTGACTCTGAAAAGTCCAAAAAAAATGCCCATGAGAAGTATGCAAAACACTACAGAAATGTTAGAAAAAATTAAGGCATGAACATTGGACATTGAAATGCTCATTTGGCTATTAGGGTTTTCAAAAAAAAGACGCATATAAAAAGAGAAATGACTTTAAGAATTAAGGCAAAGAAGTCAGGTTAAACTGAATTAGTGACAGATCTTATGCATATCCATATTGTGATGCACATCTGGGTGAAGAGTATAATCAGAATTGGGTTCATCCATTGGTTGGATGGAGGCAGATCTGAATGTGATTGGCTGCATTCAAATTGCATACTTCCCTGCTTTATAGCAGGCCAAAAACAGTATGTGAACCGAGTCAGTGTGTTGTGGAAAATTACTTTTAAAAGTAAGGCATTAAAATATTGCGTTACTCCCTAAAAAGTAACTAATTGCATTACTTGGTTACTTTTTATGGAAAGTAATGTGTAACTTTTTTTCCAACTGGTGCTGGGCTTTCTTTGTTTCTTGTTTTTAATCTAAAAAGTTATAATTTTTGGCAAATGTTAAAAGCCCTTTCACATCAAAAGTGAAATGAAAGCGTCTGGCTGAAGGAAATTTGCATCTGTGCAGTAGAGGGCGCAGCTCAAACAAACCCTTGGTCAAAGGTTTTGTGTAGTGAACATGTCAAATACAATCACAGATGAATCTTAGGCTCAAGTCAATGGCTGATACAGATTTGATCTCCATTTATATAACCTATTATTGCATTTTCTTCTCCATTATCTGTCCAAAAGCAAATATTCTCCTCAAAGAGACGCTGTTTTTTTCTCCTTATTTTTAACCAAAGATATATCTATTGTCTAGTTATTTTGGATCCTAGATTGGTACAAATATTTTGCATTGGATATTTGTTAATTGTTAATGTGTCTATAGATTAATTTCAGGCCAATCAAACTAAGCAAGACTAAAGTGCACTAAAGCCACTAACCAGGTTTGAGTTACAACAGCAAGAAAAACGTGGTTTAATTGGTTCTGCATTCTCAGGAAATACACAGCACAAAATGAGCTCATGAAGGGGAAGAGCTGCAATGCCTACAACAGTACTGTTCTTCTGCTCGTTTACTGCAGTTTTATTCACCAGTGACCAGTAGGTAAGTGTCTAATTGTTTCTTTAATCACTGTATAAGAAAAAATATACTGTAAAATATCTGTAAAATATATTTTGACAATTCTCCTGTATCTGTATCCTGTTATTATTTGTAAAAAAAAATGTATGAAAAAAAAATGTAGAAAAAAAAACGGAAAAGATACTGGTAATTTTCTGCAAAGTACGTTATCCGCATTTACATTTTTAACATTTAACCTTTAAATCACAATGCAATGCGTAATTCAAAATACAGGTAAAACACGAAACCAATACAAAATTTTTCTTCACATTAACACAATCGCTACAAAATGCCCTATTTTATGGACTTTTCTTAAAGTGATTCTTAACTACGAATACAGCATGGATGTCACGTTTCAGGATTTTATTTTACTAATGTTTCCAAAGCTTTCCATTTGTCACTATAGAGTGAACTGTCCTAAAGTGGGACACCTAAGGTCTAGTGTTTGTATTAGCTCCCCCCATAAATACATGAACACCAGTGAAACTATGGGTTAGCCAAAGCTGTGGTATCATGTCATCAAAATCACATGAGGCTCTCAGATGTCCAGTCATATTTGAGGGCAGAGCATTCATCAGACAGGAATGCACACTGTGTGAAGACCACCCAAAGGATCAGTTGACATAGAGTTTGTACAAACTTGATATTATGGGGGTAGGAGAATAAATTAAATTTTAAACAAGACAGTCCTGTTACTTGTTGGTTCTAATGTGCTTAAAAATGTTTGTCCATCAAAATATATTATAACTTTGTATGCATAAAACTATATATTTTATATTTTGTTATATTTTTATATATAATTGCTGTTTTTCATTCCTAAAACCCTTAAATATTGCTTGCCAATTATTTTAAAAACTATAAAGGACATGAAAACGTTGAGTATTATTATTACTTATAAACTTAGAAATCTAGGCTTACACTACTAACCTGTTAGCTAAGCTCGATTCTTGAACGAATCTTTGCTTTGAGTCTTTTCAATGATTTGAATCAAACTCAACCTCAAACCTCACTAGCTGTAACTCGTGTAGTAATTCTGATCATTTTTTATTTAACTATCAGAATAATAAGTTTTATTCTAATGAACCAACTGAGTGCAAATTGGTCCAATGCTTGTTAGTTCACAGACTGAACTGGTGTTTGAAAGCTGTAACACTCAGTTTCTAATGTTTCTAATGGTTATTTTGTCCTAAATTTGTCCAGAAGCAAAACCTTTGAATATTCAAGTCATTCTCCCCATCGAATGGAAGACATTATTATTGTGACCATAGTGGGTTTTCGGGATGGCCTTTGTTGTGTTCATCTCCTGCTGCCTGGAGTAAAAAGCATGGGGAGAAAACTTCATCGTAAGTGTCAGTATTTGTGTACAAAGAGCTACATGTGGGTTTTGTTCATACTAAATGCTGTCTTTTGATTCATCTTTTGTAGTACATTCTGGTTGCGAAGAATACAGCGTCCTGAATGCACAAGTTACCATTCACAGAGGGAGTCAGTACTCACCGTACCCGGCTAATAACCTTCAACCCCGTTTATGGATTGCAACCCATTCCGATGGACCAACCTTGGACAACAATATGCCCCGTACCCCACCACTACCATATCTGGTAGCTGGTAACTATCTGCAAACATCTACCCTTTTTCCCAAAGAATAAGGCCTAGCAACATTCTACAATACCAAATGTTGCTGACGTTTAATTGTTTTAACGTCTGGGACAAGAAGTTCATGTTCACAAAATTGCCATAACTTTTATTAACCTGCATAAAGACTCATTCACCAAATAAAATTCTGGCATCATTTATTCCCAGCCTAAGCACAAAAGATGATATGTTGAAGCATGTTTGGTAACCAGACGGTTTGATTGTAGCCATGCCACGGCACTTCCAGTGTATGTATTTTCGCATACCATGGAAGTCAAATGGCTACATGGTGAACCCCTGTTAGTCAGCATTCTATCAGAATCATCCTCTTTTGTGTTCAACATAAGAAAGACTTTTGACGGGACGAGCCAACGCAGACACAGTGGGCGTGGCGTCAGTGCCTCGAGAAGGTTTTTATTTACCAAAAACCAAACAAGGGGGAATAAAGTGTCGCAAAAGGGGAACAGTGTCCAAACAAACAAGGGGGAATCTGGTGTCCGTCGTCGTGCTGTTTACGGGGTTGTGAGGGTCTGGCAGTGTTCATGGAGGAAGGGGTCCAGGTAAAGGGGACGTCCGGGAGTCCGGCGGCCGCACTGCGCTCCCCTCTTCGGTCCGGGTCGCGAGGGGCGGCGGCTTTATTTCTAGCGGGCTATTCATCCTCCTCGCTGGCCGCGGCGCTTGCAGGGGATGGACGGCCCGGCATCCTGGCCCGACGGCCGTTGTAAACGGAGTGCGGTTCTCCGACCGGACCGCGGGTCCGGCAGCTCACGTCTCTGGTGGAGCGCGGGGAGTCCCTCAACGCCACCCTTCCTGGACCCACGAGGACACCCAGTGTGCATGCACGGGGAAAGGAGACCGGTCTCCCGAGGAGAGGCGCGTTGGGCTTTTAAAACAAGCGGCGGTGATGAAGGCTCCATTTCCTTCAGGTGTGCCCCATCATCACCGCGCCAGCCCTGACCTCGTAGTCCACGCCCCTCCTCTCTCCCAACACCCACTACTCGCGGTATCCTGGTGATGGCGGCGATTTAGGACGGGGTGCCGTGTGTGTTATCAGGGAGAGCAGCTGCCCTCCACATACTCGCATCCAGGTTTGGACACGAAGGGGAGTACAATGATGAGCCGAATTATCATTTTGGTTGAAACTATTGCTAAATCTTGCCGACCCATCTGTTAAAATGTGTGACAAGCAAGAACGGCCACAAGTAGCCACTTAAAATGTTGAGTGAAAGTCAATAGCCAAAGTTCACAACTGAAAGCCTCAAAATATGCCTAAACTTCTTTGTCTAGAATTTGTCACAGAACCTAATTTTTCACCCATGCCAAGAATAAATAATTGCATAACTGTTGTGTGTGAATTTTTGAGAACCAGGATTGTGGTGTTGTAACAACCTGAAAAAAAAAGAAACTTTGCATTCATAC